>NW_018404383.1:997323-1007703 GCF_002113885.1 Mizuhopecten yessoensis
CGGACAAACTTACAACACAGGGTTTCGGGAGATGTCGACTGCTGACGGACAAACTTACAACACAGGGTTTCGGGAGATGTCGACTGCTGACGGACAAACTTACAACACAGGGTTTCGGGAGATGTCGACTGCTGACGGACAAACTTACAACACAGGGTTTCGGGAGATGTCGACTGCTGACGGACAAACTTACAACACAGGGTTTCGGGAGATGTCGACTGCTGACGGACAAACTTACAACACAGGGTTTCGGGAGATGTCGACTGCTGACGGACAAACTTACAACACAGGGTTTCGGGAGATGTCGACTGCTGACGGACAAACTTACAACACAGGGTTTCCGTGATGTATGTCGACTGCTGGCGGACAAACTTACAACACAGGGTTTCGGGAGATGTCGACTGCTGACGGACAAACTTACAACACAGAGTTTCGGGAGATGTCGACTGCTGACGGACAATCTTACAACACAGGGTTTCGGGAGATGAAGGCAAATTTTGTGGTCGCCATCATGATCTCCCCGGGAAACATTACATTTCCTTGTGACATGAAGGTCTATGGTTTGATTATGGTCATAGGTGTGTCTTGTTCTTTCGTTTCCACATTTCTGGTTCCCTCTTGGATGAGGACATGACATCACTTTGATTTAGAGAAGATGAAGCAGAAGACGCTTACCCCTCCGGAACACTTGTTCTCATTATACCTTATCAAGGGTGTACATGTAAATATTTACTTGTTCATATTTTGTTTTAATTATTTTCGATTTTGAGTTCAAACAAATATAATTGGCACTTTGGTATGATTTTTGTATCTTTTTTTAACAACGCAGAATATTGCAAGGCATGTACTTGAATACCAAACCTGGTTACTCAAGCTGAAATAGTACGGAAGATATGACCCAGACAAACATTTTAGATGGACGGAATTGGGTACAAATCTCTAGTCCCGACCCCCACCTCCAAGGTGAAAAACAAATCCCACTTGGTTTTGTTACTCCAGTAGAATTATTTGGTCAATCCTCACGTGTAATAAGAAGAACATACGACTGGAAATTTAAAAATAATCCTTTTAATTTGTGAATCACAGTTAGTATTGAATCGTAAGGTACACGTGCAGATCTTTACATGTAGTGAGTTTATGCAAGTATATAGTACAGCGTTCCCAGCACTTTTTAACACAGCACATTTATACGGGAAAATGTCATCCTTACAATCTTCTAAATAATACATATATATATATATTATCTCCATCTATTGCTCACCATAGAGAATTAAGCAATGCCTTTCACACAGACCATTCAGGCTAAGCATAATTCTTTCAAATCTTAAAATGAAACAGTTACAAATTGCCGTTACAGACATCTGACAAACTTCTCAGATGATGTCAATAATTCACATTTCAGTTGATAGATGATACCTACATACTGTGGTACAGAATCAATTGGAAAGCAGATAGACAGTGGCCTTACACAACAATGCATGTAAATGACAAGAGAGTCCTTGAAGGATGACCTTTTATACATTCTATTTCGGGAGGGGGAAGCAAACATGACGCTTTATGAAATATTTATGTATATCATTGTATATATTATATAGCTTTGTCAAAACGCCATCAGGGAAAATTATTTGTTGACATTGGAATTCTAAAACACCAAATTTAAAATTGCAAGTGTCCATACAGAAAGTGTGTTGCCAGCGAACAACTGTAATACTGTCGAAGAACTCTATTCAGCCTGGCCATCAGTAGTTTATTCCAAGACCCATTTCCGAGGCCATATCATGTTTAAAAATCTAAGCTTCTAAGACAGAAAGTATATTTCAGGGCATATTTTAAGCTATTTGATACTTACAACACATACTCACCTTAACTGACTTACGAAGCAAACTGAGAATTTAATGTCTCCGAGCTCTCTTTCTTGATCTCATCAGCACACTAGTCTATCTTGTCCGAAGGCATTGCTAAATAATTAAACCTTCAATTCTCAACCCCTTCTAGATACAACAGCTGAATGGATGCTGACTCTTAGAACGAAGCCTTAGAAAATGCAAGTGCCTGTGGGCGGTCATTCAGTAATCAATTACTAAGTTTATGGCGAGAAGATAAAGAAGATAAATGTATGGTAGATTCTACTAAAGTTACCTAGTAGGGGTGAAAGGGTTAAAACCTATGTTTCTGCACATTTTGCGATCTGGAAACAGTGACAACAAAGGCTCCATAACATTTTCCTTATCCACCACTAATACTTAACAGTTATCTGATATCTATTAATCTTCACAATTACCGATATCTATAAATAGATAAAACCATAATTAATGTAAAAAACGTGTTCCCATTTTCCGGTATCAACACATGTACATGAGGTACATGCACAATATATTTTCTGCAAATAAACACAACATCTTTCATTAACATGTGACAATTTTGTATGAAACTTTCAATTTGAATTCACAAGCAATTCATGACATAAAGAATGTTAATCATATCATTAATTAATAAAACCGAAGTTTGTTACTCAAAATATGTATCACCAAACAGATTAAAGAAAAGAACATCTTAAATTTCATGATTTCTTTAGGAATTTGTTTATGGTAGGTAACAACTGAAACACCTAAAATCTAAATTGAATCATCAGTTACCAAAATTTGTAATTTGAGAGATGATCTAATAAAAAAAAAGTTACATATTTGTTAGTGTAGTATCAAATACTTTCATTATGATATACACTGTTACATCATTTATTATTCTAATAAACATTACTTTCATCTCCTTATGAATCACAGTAAGAAAAATTTCGTTCATCTCCTTATGAATCACACTGGGTAACATTACTTTTATCTCCTTATCAATAATACTTTTATCACATAACGTTCATCTCCTTATGAATCTTAGTAGGTAGCATTACATTTATCTCCCAATGAATCACACTAACATTGTTTTCATATTCACAGCACACAACAGTGGTGGTGTTGTGTTAGATAGTTCAACAAACATGAACCTCCCATTTACATTCATTTCCTTATAATTACACCAGCTAACATTACGTTCACAATCTCATTAATCATACTATGTAATATTACATTCATCACCTGATAAATCAAGCAAGGTAGCGTTACTTTCATCTTATGAATTGCACAAAGTAACAGTATCTTTATCTGTTCCTGTATCAAACTCAGTAGTAGTATCACACTCATTTCTGTACGATTCACGCTGGGTAACGCTATGTTCATCTCCTTATGAATCACCCTAGATAACATAATGTTCATCTCCTCATGAACAACACAAACACTGCTTTCATATCCGTATGAATTACCCTTGTATTGTGTCGATGGATCAACAAACACTAACCAACAATTTACTTTTATGTTTTCTATGACAATGTATAGACTTTTAGATTGTCTTTATCTACGTACCGCTGTCATACGATATTCTGTATCACCTCTCAACAGCCCTCTGTCTATTGCACCAATTCTATGGAAGCCATAACATCTCACCCAACGAGCCATTACACTATAGACTAGGTACATAGTAGCACTCCTAATGGAAGTCAAGTATTGTAGGTGTTTCTTCGGTTACGAACATTACACAATATATTTGAGAAAGTAATAAATACATGAATACACAAGTTTTCCACATTGCCATGATTTTAGCACGTTGTTTGGTTGTTGCACATGGTGAAGCACATACTGGCATAACACAGGTGAAATGTCTTGAAACACTACTGTGTCCATAGCGATAAGAAAATCTGAAAGTACCGTAACGTAAAACTAATTGTAAGTGTTGCACGATTGTTTTGATTGTCCTGTGAGCTAGTCAGTTTTGAAGTGAAGTGTTGGTGTTGGTTTCCAGGTTACGGTTGCCAGGGTTACAATGTGTCTGTCGGTGTACGAGTAGGAGTGCCCTTGCCAAGTCGCTTCAATAACGGCCGGTCATACACCCAATGTTCGCCTACTTCATGGAATTGCTGAAAATATACAAAAACAATCAGTACACAGCCATTTGTGGGATAAATTCATAGGCTACCTAACATCAGACTTTTACTGTGTTTTCACTTATTTTGTTTCAATGGATGCAGGTGAACTGCAAATATTTTTTACAGTGAAAATGTCAATTTAACTGTCAAAACCGAATTCCAAATAATTATTAATCAGCAGACCACGAAAATCTGCATCTATGAAAACATTCCTCAACATCAAATTGTGTGATGTAGTTACTGGAGGTATTCTTAAAGCCAACCTAAGGGAACAAATGATAGCCAGAACCATAACATTGTACTGTACCTTGGTTTCCACTTTCAGTCCTTGTTCCTTTCTTTCTTTGGCCTCTGTTCTTTGGCGATGTTCCAATTTATGTTTAAATTCTGTTGCAACTTCTACATTTTTCTGCTTTAGAAACCTGGTAACTTGTTCCCATAACCTAGAAAAGTAAATTCGTCCTCAACTTTACAAATATTTTGTTGTATACCTTCTTATATAGTACATGTTTTTCAGCAGGAACAAAATTGCTACAGAATGCCTAATGTACAAAACTGCCGGGTAAGGTATTGTTTTGGCCTGTAATCTTTTAATCATTAATCTAAAATAAAATGCCTTCCAAAATGACTTAAAGATTTCCAGAGCTTAAGACAAAGACTGCATGATCCGTCATTCAAAATTAGAGAAAAACATCTTTGAATTGTACCTGTCTTTCACGGGTATAGGTATAGGATAAAACATTAGAACTCATCTCTATCACTATCACTGACTGAACAGAATCATGAAAGGGCTAGATGCATCCTTCTCCCACAAAAGAGCATGCCCCTATCTATATATGACACTGATTTCTCCCACCCTTCACAGTCGTGTCTCTGGTTTTAGCCAGGAAAGATCAGCTTGTCACCCACTAGGGGGAGAAAGCCTCATGCCGATTAGCATGTGTTCAATTGTGACGTCATAAAGATGTGTCACCGGTAATTGTGACGTCATCAAAAGTGAATGTTGATATTCATACTGCACATGTGTTTTTGTTTACACTACTGACGGTGGAGTTGTGACTGAAATAATAGTATGGGAGAAAAATGATCATTCCCTGCCTTAAGGGTGTAACAGAGAAATCTCCAACCCTCGGAGTGATATTTGGGTTGTCTTAACCCTTGGCAAAGCCTCGGGTTAAACAACCAAAAAACATCACCCCTCAGGTTAGAGATTTCTCTGTCACACCCTCAAGGTAGGGGAAGATTCTATTTATCACCTGCATTCAAGGCAAAACAAAGTTATCAGACTTATCTCCTTAATTCCAGAAATATTCTGAATGTGATTTTGCATATGACAAATTAAAGTGTTAAAGGGAAGATTCTAAAAACCTTAAATCCCTCAACCTCTACTGTAGTACCAGATATTTGAGTAAGCTACTTACTTTCTAGATTCAAACTCTGATTGAGTATCTAATGGTTTCACCCGTTTCTTCACAATGGCCATCCTCTTTGTGTCCACAAATGCCTCGTTTTTCTACAAAACAAAGTAGAATAATAATTAATAATGATAATAATTTCTTTTATTTAGACAGGGCAAGATATTTAGACATTTGTCTAGTCTACAATATGGCCCTGTAAAACACACATAATATAAACATATTACATATACAATATGGACGATTAAAAACTGACATGTAAAAAAAGTTATATACAACAGAATAAAACAAAACATGTAAGATATCACCTAGTTTATTAAATCTACATTTATATAACACTGAAGACTATGACAAGCAAATATAAAACAAGTTGAATAATATCAGTACATTGACCTAATATCACTTATATCATAGTAGGGTAAATAAAACGAAAGTTAGCACTAGCAGAAAATACAGGTAGTCTAAGTAAGTAAGTGATCAGGCTGTCACCTACCAACAAAACTTTCTAGGCTGTCTACCAGCGCTAAAGTGGCGTCGGGGGACGGAAGAAGTAGAAAAGAATTGTCCTGGCAGAGATAAGCATGGGCAAGCAAGTGATTGGGAAACTCCCACCACCAAGACTTGCCAGATCGTCTACCAGCATGGAGCGACAGGGAAGTAGCATGGCTCGAGCGGACATTGACCAGTGTCTATCTGTTACCTGAGACAAGCTGTGCGCTCATGTTTATGTTTTACTTGTTTAGAACTCAAGGTTGAAATTATCACAAATATGAAGACCAAGATATGTTTCTGGTAATACATGTACAGATAATACCTAAACAGAAGTGGACACTGACCATTTTCTAAAGTATATGCAAAAAATACTGCATTTTCTTTTTTATATAAATAGCATAGACATTATTCCATGATAATTAGTTTCATTGAAAAAAACACCATACAAAGGTAATTGTTATAATTAATTTTGACAAAGAGGCTATTAAACAAGCGTACCAGTTGTTATTTTGAACAATACTTGCAAAAGCAAAGCTAACTTACTGAATTGTAACTTTATCAGTGTGACCTATAACTACCTGTATTCAATAAATTGAATAAAACACTATATTAGGCTCATAATAAACATGGTAAACCAAAGTAGAATGTGATTCAGAGTACATACACCCGACACTGCCCAATGTCATTTTTAACATTGAATCACAACATTATAAGACTCTTTCATGCCCAAGGGTGTAGAATATATAGGGATGTCCCACCTGAGGGGTTTTCAAATTTGTTAAAACCCAAGACTTTGCCGAGGGCTTTTCCAATTTCCAAAACCCTGAGGGTAAAATTTCCCTATCCTTGGGCTTGAAAGAGTATAAGCTCAGAAACTATGAAAATGTGGACTGGCTATCATTTGAAAATATCAATTTTTCCCCCTGATCTTTTTTGACGAAAACGAATTTGTCAGCGAGATTTAGTATACCCCATATTTGCAAACAGAGTTGCGCAGAAAAAATAATCTCATCTTTCCAACATGTACGGTAAATATATCGTAAAAGGTTTTAATTTCATCACTTTGCCTTTTCCGCATTGCGGCATCAGTGTTTTCCGAAATCGTGATGTCACATCATTGTTGAGCCATTGTGACATCACGCCCATGTAAGATAGATTCAGCAAGCATGGCTATTTTACATGGCATGCATTATCTTACATGACCGGATACAATAAGAAAATTTCTCATACCTCTCTTACACACACAGAAATGAGAGCATAATAGTGTCTGTAGATTGCTTTCTTAAGTCAAATATCTATCTTACCCCAGAGCTATATTTGGCATACATCACTCCATTCCATTCACCATCAATCGACACGATTGCATTCTTCTTGTCCGTCGGTGAGTAAATGTGCCCGGAGATCTGGTGTTTCTTGCCTCCATAGAATGGCTGTACAAACACAACCATATACTATACATGCTATATACAGTACAAAATGTGCTTGTGCATTTGACACTAACCACAATTATCCATCAATTCTGGATTCTATAATCAATTATTATGTTTACCTCATTGATTTAACCCAAAAGCTTTTCTTTTCATTTTGTAAAATAAAGATATACAGTTATCGTTGCAAAGGATATTGCCTGGTTGTTTAAATTCACTGAATGATTTTGTAAAATTCATGAAATTATCATTTTGTTTTAATTTAATTTTTCTCTTACAGAAAGATAATAAGGCTTTTCATGGAACAGACTTTGAGGACAAAACTGATATCTTTTTCTTTTAATACTTTTCCCTTTTTCTTCCCTCGTCAAGTGTAAAATTGCTTTCATAACATCTGTTCTTTATTTGGTATATTTAGTTTCTAGAATATTAACATTAGTAAAATTCATGGATATTATTGTCACAAGAAAGTATAGAGCAAGTGCCGGGGAGGAGAAACAGAATATCAAACTTTTAGCATGGACAGGCTTTTCAAAGAACAGGCTTCGGGGAAAAGTATATACTTATAAAAATACATGTGTTTCTAATTTGCTCTACATTGTGTATTTTGCTATGTGAAGCTAAATAACTGGAATTCCATTGATGATTATTACATCACTGACTATAACAATGTATTGTATGTTGTGAACTTAAATTCGCTGTTATGATAAATTCGCCGTCAATGGGAAGGGCAAAAAAGGCAAAAGTAAACTGTGGCGAAAACTTCCCGGTATACAATATAATTGTAATAATGTGCAAAAACAAACCTTTGTATGGAAATCTACGTTGGCCGAGTATCCTGTTTTGGCACAGGAAATTGTCACTTTGCCTCCTAACTCCACCCAGGGCACTGTGAGGATGGACCTACAACAATGATTGTCATATCTTAATGTGAACCCAAAAGGTGTTCCTCTTTAATTTGTCAGACAATCATATCATCTGCTATCTGTATTACTGAAATTCATTAAACCATAGGCAATATGATACGACTCTTACCTGCCATATCCGTTGGGGAAGGTGATAACATACTCCTCGTCATGGTCGATAAGGGACACGACCGCTTGTCCAATCATGTGAACACCAATTGACAGCCCGAGAAACTTGGACTTTGTCCAAATGTATCCATCCAATGAAATCCGTTTATTGTAGTGTTCCGCATAGAATGCTGAAACTGAGAACAACACCGAAGATGATGAATCATTTTTTCACGAAAGTAATAATCTTTGAAAAGGGGGAAAAGCATGTGCCGTGTGAATCCCTCACTCCAACAAATTATTCTAATCAGCTGTGTCAATATTTTGCACGATTAAAAAAATGAATTCTATCATTATTGAGTTTACTAGACTACAACACAGCAGATATGCAACAGAAACACAAGACGATATTTTTGAGTTTTGTCATAGACTTCAATAGTAAATACTATCAGAATATGTTTTTGTATAATTTTCAGTACTTCTGCGTATGACTACACAGTGGACCACATCTGCACTGCATGATTAAAAAAATATCAGAACATTTGATAATTTCGGTAATGTTAGTGTATAGCAATACAGGCAAACAAAACAATTTGATATGATATACAAGAAAGAACCGCGATCACTACGATACGATAAGATATGATATATGGTTGCAGCCCCAAGAGACACAAACACGATCCTGTACTTACTAGGCGGGTGATGGGACACCTGTTCTGATATGAATGCTAAGTTTTCTTTAGATGACCAAGGAACTGGACCATCGTCTGCTAGGTCCTGTCAACAGATCAAAGGCAGTGTGTATTTTATATTTATTCAGCAAGAATGGGATTTATAGCTACAGCGATATTTCAATCTGTCAATCAGGTACACCTGCACTGCTTTTTAGACCTCCGAGTAAACCAGTTCTACCCGGGAAACAGATATGATGGACATGTTGGATAAAGGATATTTCAGTACAGGGACATTCTACTGAAGGAGCCATTCGGACTGATATGTCTCGCCTATTCCCCGCTTTGACCATCAATGCACATATCAGAAAAACTAACTTAAACGCAAAAACTTAATGTTGATTGAGATGCTGACAAAGTCGATGGACCATGAAAGGTAGGCTGCATCCAGGATTTGATGCATGGGTCGAGATGTACTACTTCAGATGCAGCTATGGTCCAAGTTTGGTTGGATAGCACTTATACCTTTAGAGAAACTAACTTAAATGCAAAAACTTAATGTTGATTGAGATGCTGACAAAGTCGATGGACCATGAAAGGTAGGCTGCATCCAGTATTTGATGCATGGGTCAAGATATATTACTAAAGATGCAGCTACGGTCCAAGTTTGGTTGATCTAGCACTTATACTTTCGCCGGAAAAGCAACACCTAAGACAACAAGAGCTGTTGGAGAACAGCATAGCTCGCCTATTGGTGATTTATATTGTAAAATAGCAAATATCAATAGAAACCAATGTAGAGTAAAACCTTGATATAATGCATGCCCGTCATTTCATTTGCCACCTTACTTACCGCCAACATATTTTCAGGTCCCTTAGTTATGTTTTACTTAAGAATTCCTTGTACGTTTATAACACCAACATTTCTTTGAACAAATGATGGCAATATAACAAGGTTTTGCTGTACCTTAACATGTAAGAAGAGATGACCAGCCAACGTGAAATAGTCAACAGCGTATTGATCATGGTGGCCGGTCCAATACTGCACAAAAAAACTTGCCCAAAAACTTTAACCAAGTCCAACCAACCAGTTTTGGCCCCTTAAATAACCAAAATACAATTCAGAACATTGGTTATACTCCAACTTTATAATAGGTAGGCATAAGCCTATTGATTGTGATGATCCGACACTACGCAAAAAAACTTGCCCAAAAACTTTAACCATGTCCAATTAAGCTGTTTTTGGCCCCTAAAATATGAAAATATGGTTCAGCAAATTGCTTACACTCCATATAAATACTTCAACCTTATTATAGACAACAGTCTATTGATGGTGGTGATCCAACACTGCCTGGAAAAAACTTGACTTCATTAGCCCCCCCCCCCCCCTCC
>NW_018404383.1:1007886-1017786 GCF_002113885.1 Mizuhopecten yessoensis
GACAGCCCGAGAAACTTGGACTTTGTCCAAATGTATCCATCCAATGAAATCCGTTTATTGTAGTGTTCCGCATAGAATGCTGAAACTGAGAACAACACCGAAGATGATGAATCATTTTTTCACGAAAGTAATAATCTTTGAAAAGGGGGAAAAGCATGTGCCGTGTGAATCCCTCACTCCAACAAATTATTCTAATCAGCTGTGTCAATATTTTGCACGATTAAAAAAATGAATTCTATCATTATTGAGTTTACTAGACTACAACACAGCAGATATGCAACAGAAACACAAGACGATATTTTTGAGTTTTGTCATAGACTTCAATAGTAAATACTATCAGAATATGTTTTTGTATAATTTTCAGTACTTCTGCGTATGACTACACAGTGGACCACATCTGCACTGCATGATTAAAAAAATATCAGAACATTTGATAATTTCGGTAATGTTAGTGTATAGCAATACAGGCAAACAAAACAATTTGATATGATATACAAGAAAGAACCGCGATCACTACGATACGATAAGATATGATATATGGTTGCAGCCCCAAGAGACACAAACACGATCCTGTACTTACTAGGCGGGTGATGGGACACCTGTTCTGATATGAATGCTAAGTTTTCTTTAGATGACCAAGGAACTGGACCATCGTCTGCTAGGTCCTGTCAACAGATCAAAGGCAGTGTGTATTTTATATTTATTCAGCAAGAATGGGATTTATAGCTACAGCGATATTTCAATCTGTCAATCAGGTACACCTGCACTGCTTTTTAGACCTCCGAGTAAACCAGTTCTACCCGGGAAACAGATATGATGGACATGTTGGATAAAGGATATTTCAGTACAGGGACATTCTACTGAAGGAGCCATTCGGACTGATATGTCTCGCCTATTCCCCGCTTTGACCATCAATGCACATATCAGAAAAACTAACTTAAACGCAAAAACTTAATGTTGATTGAGATGCTGACAAAGTCGATGGACCATGAAAGGTAGGCTGCATCCAGGATTTGATGCATGGGTCGAGATGTACTACTTCAGATGCAGCTATGGTCCAAGTTTGGTTGGATAGCACTTATACCTTTAGAGAAACTAACTTAAATGCAAAAACTTAATGTTGATTGAGATGCTGACAAAGTCGATGGACCATGAAAGGTAGGCTGCATCCAGTATTTGATGCATGGGTCAAGATATATTACTAAAGATGCAGCTACGGTCCAAGTTTGGTTGATCTAGCACTTATACTTTCGCCGGAAAAGCAACACCTAAGACAACAAGAGCTGTTGGAGAACAGCATAGCTCGCCTATTGGTGATTTATATTGTAAAATAGCAAATATCAATAGAAACCAATGTAGAGTAAAACCTTGATATAATGCATGCCCGTCATTTCATTTGCCACCTTACTTACCGCCAACATATTTTCAGGTCCCTTAGTTATGTTTTACTTAAGAATTCCTTGTACGTTTATAACACCAACATTTCTTTGAACAAATGATGGCAATATAACAAGGTTTTGCTGTACCTTAACATGTAAGAAGAGATGACCAGCCAACGTGAAATAGTCAACAGCGTATTGATCATGGTGGCCGGTCCAATACTGCACAAAAAAACTTGCCCAAAAACTTTAACCAAGTCCAACCAACCAGTTTTGGCCCCTTAAATAACCAAAATACAATTCAGAACATTGGTTATACTCCAACTTTATAATAGGTAGGCATAAGCCTATTGATTGTGATGATCCGACACTACGCAAAAAAACTTGCCCAAAAACTTTAACCATGTCCAATTAAGCTGTTTTTGGCCCCTAAAATATGAAAATATGGTTCAGCAAATTGCTTACACTCCATATAAATACTTCAACCTTATTATAGACAACAGTCTATTGATGGTGGTGATCCAACACTGCCTGGAAAAAACTTGACTTCATTAGCCCCCCCCCCCCCCTCCNGACAAAGTCAATGGAACCTCAACCACAATGTCCAGATATCTGACATTGATTTACATGGCTCGCAAGTGGGTCCTTCTGTTTATGAACTACCTTTTTCTGACTATGCCTCTGGATTTCACACCAAAATATTTCCTTTTTTTATAGAAAGAAAAAGATTTATTCATTACACAGAATAGTGTCACATCATAACTGTAACCAAAAGAATTTCACATCAAAACTATTAACAAAAGAATTTCCCAATGAAACTGTAAATAGCTTTGATTTCAACCAATATTATTTCGAATTACATTAATTTTTCAAATCATTTCTATCTCATTCAACAATATTTTTTCAAATCTTGATGAAACAAAACAAAACGAGGCCATTATGATTGACTTTCCATCTATATTTTACACATAACTACCGTAGTTTTTGGCCAGTCTGGCATGTTCCAGTGACACAGGAATGTCTCTCCCAGAATAGGGTTGTAAGGTTTCTTTGCTACGTCGCTGTTACGGCCAGCGTGGAAGGCTGACAGATACCAGCGGACCAACTGTATCATTCTCTCCCCAGGCGTGTCCATGTCAGGAATTCTAGTAACAAAAATGTTGAACGTAGTAAATATGAGATAGGGTGTCCATGTTTGGGTCTCTAGTAACCATGCCAGGTGTGATTAACTTGTGCATGTACAATACGTCGTTTCCGAGATAAAAAAAAATCCGGTTATCAGACAAGCAAGCACAAGTCAGTAGTTATCCCTATGATGAAAGATGTGAAATTTTGACCATTTCCATGAAAATTTATTATTCTTACACTGCAATGAATTAGGTTTACTACTGTTCACATTCATACATGCCCCCGCTAAATGTACCACGTGACCAACAAATCATGTGACTTTTGTTCTGGAAATTTGTATCTCGGAAACCATGCATTGTATTATCGTACATCCCTGGATCGGTCATAACGTAAGTTGTCAGTTATTTAACCTCAGTTGTCAGTTATATTGTCAGTTATAACCTCAGTTGTCAGTTATAACCTAAGTGGTCAGTTAGACTGCTAATCGCTAATCATAGTGCTAAACAGCTAGCTCACTCTCTTTTGACACACGATATAGAATGTGTTGTTCTTCAGGAGAATGACACAGAGGAAAAAGGAAAGACTATTTTATCACCACCTGAATATATATATATAGCAGATACTGTATACTGGCAATTTTTCGCCACAGTTTCACTTCTGCCTTTTTTGCCCTCTGTAATGAGGGCGAATTTATCACGATAGTGAAAATAAGCACACAACACACTATACATAGTGATAAAATGAGAAGGGCAAAAAGAACAATGCATGAAAACAGATTATACCGGTGAAGGGCGGAAATTTGACTGGGTTGAATATTTCCGGATTAACCAGTATTTCGTTTGCTTATAAAACAAGAAACATTTTTGAGATGACACTAAAAATATAGTATTCTTCAAATTGTGTGCAATACTTAAAGAGGTATACCATATGAATTTAAAAAGTAAGTCAATTGAAAATATGACCAAATGTTAATTAAGTACATACTTGATAAACAGATCTGGGTGAGCGAAGAAGTCCGCGTACATCTCGAGTAGTGACCGCCTCTCCAGAATGAATGTCGGCAACACAACCTTGGTAAGATCCATCCCAATTCTCACTTGTGATAACAGGTGTGCTATAATACTGCCATGACTCTCCAGGGAGCCCACTGAAAATATTACCACCACTTATAAATCCACTCTCACAGAAACCAGAATCGGAGCCTGGAACCCTTCACTCTCTTGTCTTGTAAAACTTTGTTGTATACGTTATCTGACTCTGTATACATTGTAGAAATACTGAACATTGAGCACACAGCTTATTATTCCGAACAAATAGGTTTTTTTGTCAAAATATTTGACCAAATAAATATTTATGATTAAATATATTTTCCCAATCATCTGTATGGCATGGTTTAAAAGCTGGTGATATATGTTTGAGTAAAACCCATAAAAGGGACAAACCAACTTACATTCCTCAGTATCTCGTTCATCATACAGTTCTGAAAAAAAAGAAAGATAAATCCTTTAATGTCAAGAACAATTTGAACTTTTGACCAACAAAAAAAGAAAAAAGAAAATTCATGTACTTCAAACACAAGAGGCCCAATGGGCCTGCATCGCTCACCTGGTTTTAAACTCACACTTGTAACCTTAAAAGTGATCTAAAATAAAGCTACAGGCAAAATATCAGTTTTTATGATTAAAATTCGTTCAAAAGACCCTGTTATTTTTTTTTAAAACATTTCACCCCTGCGATTGAAAGTCGAACAAAGTCATTATGTTGAACACATTGTATAGCCTTTCATCTCAGGATGCAACTTGCAAAGTATAAACATCCTGGGACCCATGGTTATTCATAAGAGGTTGTTTAAAGATTTTAAACAAATTTGACCCCTGTGACCTTGAATATAAGTCAAAGTCATTCACTTTAACAAACATAGTAGTCCTTGATCCCAGCATATGCTACTAACTAAATATCAACATCCTGAGCCTTTTGGTTATTCAGAACAAGTTGTTGAAATATTTTAAACATATTTGCTCCTTGTGACCTTGAATATGATTCAAGGTCATACATTTAAACAAACTTGGTAGCCCTTGATCCTAGTATGCTACTGACTAAATATCATCACNTATATTTACAAATCATTCTGAAGTTTTGTAAATCGATTGACCTTTGACCCCTTTGACCCCTTGTAATGACCTTGACAAGTGCATACATAATGGAAGCAGACACAGAAGATGTAATTAAAAATATCTATTAATTCTTCAGCTGAACACCAAGATTGGTTTAGTTTAATTTTGTTAACAGACAAGGCCATTTAAGGACGTGCCTCTATGTGTGTAGTGTATGCGTGCTTGCATGTGTGTATGCAGGAGACAGGGTATTTTGGTGCTTGTCTCCTTGTGATAGCGCGGATCTAATGCCGACTTCATGGTGCTATCTCACTGAATACCATGCTGCAGGCACCCAGAGCAGATTGTTAATTTGTTAAGATGTATCTGAGCTCACCATCAAAATAGTCGTCTTCAGACGCGATGATCTGTGGGGGGGCTCTCTTCTCTTCCTCCTCACCTTCTGGGCTCGGTGTTGTCATCAAAGACGATGATGTTGATTTACTGCAGTGACAATGTTACAAGTTATATTTACCGTATCATTTTATCCATGGACAGTGAAATAGTGAAATGGTTGTCAAGTTATATACAGAGAGTGCTGGTACCCCTGACAGAAGTTACTGCAGATGCATATATACACTTTTATAATTTGTATCACATAAGTTTGGTATATTTTGTGCATATCAGTCAATAGGAAGGATCTGGGAGTAATAACTTGATCAGCTCATCACAATCAAGTACAATCATGATCAATCATTCAAGAATTTGCTGAAAAGTTGTCTGCACCCAAAAGAGCCTAGGATAGCAGGGTCAAGAGGTAGCATTCCGGTGCCTGGCAGACCAATAATAATATTTGACTAAATCTAAATTTACTAACACCATGTTTTGATGTCTCTTTGAGGTGTTTGCACAGAAGCTCCCTCTCATGGCTTCCCAAGAGGACATTTTTGAGGAGGGGGGTTGAGGACCTTTGAAGAGCTCAAGAGACTGGTTCTTCAATGACCCTGAAGTGTTATCATTTTCAGTGGCTTAACTTTAAGTAACTCACTCTGGGCTTGTTTTTGGAGTAGACTTGAAGTCCTCAGCATCAAAGAAGTCTTCGTCCTCACTGCTGGAGTAGGATGTCTCAGGGACAGTTGTACTGCTACGGTCCTCATCTCCTACAAACAAAGCATAGCCTTACTGTAATACAAAACTACCACCTAAACTATACACATAGCATAGCCTTACTGTTATACAAAACTACCACCTAAACTATACACATAGCCTTACTGTAATACAAAACTACCTCCTAAACTATACACATAGCCTTACTGTAAAACAAAACTACCACCTAAACTATACACATAGCATAGCCTTACTGTCATACAAAACTACCTCCTAAAATATATACATGGCATAGCCTTACTGTAAAACAAAACTACCTCCTAAACTATACACATAGCATAGCCTTACTGTCATACAAAACTACCACCTAAACTATACACATAGCCTTACTGTAATACAAAACTACCTCCTAAAATATAAATATAGCATAGCCTTACTGTAATACAAAACTACCAACTAAAATATATACATGGCATAGCCTTACTGTAATACAAAACTACCTCCTAAAATATACACATAGCATTGCCTTACTGTAATACAAAACTACCTCCTAAAATATACATATAGCATAGCCTTACTGTAATACAAAACTACCAACTAAAATATATACATGGCATAGCCTTACTGTAATACAAAACTACCTCCTAAACTATACACATAGCATAGCCTTACTGTAATACAAAACTACCTCCTAAAATATAAATATAGCATAGCCTTACTGTAATACAAAACTACCACCTAAAATATATACATGGCATGGCCTTATTGTAATACAAAACTACCTCCTAAACTATACATATAGCATAGCCTTACTGTAATACAAAACTACCACCTAAACTATACATATAGCATAGCCTTACTGTAATACAAAACTACATCCTAAACTATACATATAGCATAGCCTTACTGTAATACAAAACTACCTCCTAAACTATACACATAGCATAGCCTTACTGTAATACAAAACTACCACCTAAAACATAAACATAAAGATAAACTATCACATAACTTAACCCTGACACCCCTATGTTAACTTTAGTAAACTCTACCATGTATTGATCTGGATGAGTCCATTATGGTTTACAGTGGTGAAATGGTTAAGCATAGTCCTTTTTCCTTCTATACCTTATTTTACACGTCTTTTACCTTATATACACATTGTAAAGTCTTAGACTTAACGCACAGGACAGAGTACGACTGCCTACATATTGTAAGCATTTACAAAAATCTTCATTTAAAGCTTGAAAGGTAATTGCTGTCATTGCCTTTGATATAAACATTCAATGTCTGATAGAGACTCCACAAATTTAGATCATACCTCCTTATACAATGTCAAAACAAAATTCAGAATCTCACATCCTATCTCCTACTATATAATGTCATACACAATCCAGTAACAGATCTCCTTAATTATAGGACACACAGAAATGAGAATGAAAAGCTTTATACCTATCTCCTTATAGAATTATCAATGAACTTATGTCCTTTACCCTATCTTCTTATAGAATTATCAATGAACTTATGCCCTTTACCTTATCTCCTTATAGAATTATCAATGATCTTATGTCCTTGACCCTATCTCCTTATAGAATTATCAATGATCCTATGCCCTTTACCCTATCTCCTTATAGAATTATCAATGAACTTATGCCCTGAACAAATTTTGCAGAAATGTATTTTTAAAATTCAAATGATATTTTTTTTCAATATTTCAATGATAAAGCAAGTCCAGGTACAGAGTATGTTCTGTGTCTGTTAACATATTCATGACAATGATTAAGTGACTACTTTCAGCAATTTAACAGCAGTATAAGAATGCCCTAAAACAATGGGAAACTCCTGTGACGTTTACTAATGAACTAATGTAGATGTAACTTTCAAAAGTTATTCCGTCCTCATATGACCTTGGCTGTTCCAAGGACATTAAACCCTATACAAATAAAATAATAAAACATCATTCAATTTTGCCTTTTTGCAAACAACAATTATTAAATCATGGCAAAATAAAACTTGACTAAGTTTATTGGACTGAAAAGTTGTAAATGAAGGTACTGAAACGTCCAATTATTTTTCAAGTGTTTGTTTATCTAAACATGTTGATACATGTGTCCTTGTACTGCTAATGTAATAGGAGTGGGGCAAAGCTTAACCCTGTCATCCCTATGTCACTTTAGTAGACTCTACCATGCATTGATCTGGATGTGTTCATTATGAGTTACAGTGGTGAAAGGGTTAAAGAAATGTTAGTACTACCAACAGTATCACAATGTTAGAGGAAACAAAACTAATCTAGAAAGAATAGGTTAAACTAAAACACTTTGATTAGTATCAAGTAAATCATTCAACCAGTAAACTAAACTCTTCTTGCAATAAACTTCCAAATACAGTTTGAAAAAATCTTGATTCATGGTTTTTTTTTAAATACACATTTCGATGTTTCTGAGTTCAAATGAGTCTACTGCCAACACCTTAGCTTGAAGGGCAAAACACTCAAAATAGACTGAGTGTACAGGGCAAGGTGGGGGTATTAGCAATATTTTGGCTCACAGAAATGGAAAGACAATGTCTCAAAATAAGACGGAAATGGGAATGTCAGGAATGGTGTTATTGGAGGCAGAGAATACCACCACTTTTCTACTGAATACAGACTTGGAAAGTTATTTTCCTGAACGAACCAAGGCTGCTGGGACTCTCTACCTTAAACATAACACTCAATTAAAAATGAAGTCGAAAGATTGGTAAGGACGTCAACTGTACAAAAATAACACAGGTAAGATTGGAAAATATCAATAACAGAAGCTGATGTGAAAAACATAATCAAGACAACTATAATCAACACTTTTTACAAGCATTTAGGGAAATATTCCTAATGCAGAGGCCTTGACAAGCTAATCAAGTTGATGTAAAACCATCCATAGAGTTATCATGCCCACTCCTAACTAAAACTGTCATTCCGTTGTCATTCCTCTAACGATACCTGTAATTCTGCTAACTGTACTCATAACACTAACAAGACTTGTCATTCTGCAAATTATAACTTTCATACCACTAACTGTAACTGTCATACCACTAACTACAACGGTCATACCACTAACTTTAACTGTCATACCACTAACTGTAACTGTCATACCACTAACTATAACTGTCATACCACTAACTGTAACTGTCATACCACTAACTGTAACTGTCATACCACTAACTACAACGGTCATACCACTAACTGTAACTGTCATACCACTAACTACAACTGTCATACCACTAACTACAACTGTCATACCACTAACTATAACTGCCATACCACTAACTACAATTGTCATACCACTAACTATAACTGTCATACCACTAACTATAACTGTCATACCACTAACAGTAACTGCCATACCACTTACTACAACTGTCATACCACTATCTATAACTGTCATACCACTAACTACAACGGTCATACCACTAACTTTAACTGTCATACCACTAACTGTAACTGCCATACCACTAACTACAACTGTCATACCACTAACTATAACTGTCATTTCACTAACTATAACTGTCATACCACAAACTGTATCTGTCATTCTGCTTACTGTTACTGTCATAACATTCATTATAACTGCCGTTTTTCTAACTATAACTATCATTCAACTAACAATGCCTGACATTCTGCTAACTATAACTGTCATTCTGATTACTATATAACTGTCATTCTGCTTACTATAACTGTCATTCTGCTTACTATAACTGTCATTCTGCTAACTATAACTGCCATTCTGCTAACTATAACTGTCATTCTGCTTACTATAACTGTCATTCTGCTAACTATAACTGTCTTTCTGCTTACTTTAACTGTCATTCTGCTTACTATAACTGTCATTCTGCTAACTATAACTGTCATTCTGCTTACTATATAACTGTCATTTTGCTTACTATAACTGTCATTCTGCTAACTATATAACTGTCATTTTGCTTACTATACCTATCATTCTGCTTACTATACAAGAGGCCCAATGGGCCTGCATCGCTCACCTGTTATTAATCTAACACTTGTAATCTTAAGATTTCATAAGAACCTATTAAAAGATTTAAACATATGACGCCTCTGACCTTGATTGTCGAACAAGGACATTAGGTTGAAAGTGGATCAAGGTCATTCATTTGAACTAACATGGTAATCCTTCATCCCAGCATGCTACAGGCCCAAT
>NW_018404383.1:1017794-1061358 GCF_002113885.1 Mizuhopecten yessoensis
CATACCACTAACTACAACTGTCATACCACTAACTATAACTGTCATACCACTAACTACAACTGTCATACCACTAACTGTAACTGTCATACCACTAACTGTAACTGCCATACCACTAACTACAACTGTCAAACCACTAACTATAACTGTCATACCACTAACTGCCATACCACTAACTACAACTGTCATACCACTAACTACAACTGTCATACCACTAACTTTAACTGTCATACCACTAACTACAACTGTCATACCACTAACTGTAACTGCCATACCACTAACTACAACTGTCATACCACTAACTATAACTGTCATACCACTAACTACAACTGTCATACCACTAACTGTAACTGTCATACCACTAACTGTAACTGCCATACCACTAACTACAACTGTCAAACCACTAACTATAACTGTCATACCACTAACTATAACTGTCATACCACTAACTACAACTGTCATACCACTAACTTTAACTGTCATACCACTAACTACAACTGTCATACCACTAACTGTAACTGCCATACCACTAACTACAACTGTCATACCACTAACTATAACTGTCATACCACTAACTACAACTGTCATACCACTAACTGTAACTGTCATACCACTAACTGTAACTGCCATACCACTAACTACAACTGTCATACCACTAACTATAACTGTCATACCACTAACTACAACTGTCATACTACTAACTATAACTGTCATACCACTAACTGTAACTGCCATACTACTAACTATAACTGTCATAACACTAACAAAACTTGTCATTCTGCAAATTATAATTTTCATACAACTGATAGTCGTTCTGCTATCTATAACTGTTATTCCACTAAATATAACTGTCATACCACAAACGTTAACTGTCATTCTGCTTACTATAACTGTCATTCTGCAAACTATAACTGTCATTCTGCTTACTATAACTGTCATTCTGCTTACTATATAAATGTCATTCTGCTAACTATAACTGTTATTCTGCTTACTATAACTGTCATTCTGCTTACTATAACTGTCATTCTGCTAACTATAACTGTCATTCTGCTAACTATAACTGGTCATTCTGCTAACTATAATTGTCATTCTGCTAATTATAACTGTTCATTCTGCTAACTATAACTGTCATTCTGCTAACTATAACTGTCATTCTGCTAACTATAACTCATTCTGCTAACTATTACTCATTCTGCTAACTATAACTGTTCATTCTGCTTACTATAACTCATTCTGCTAACTATAACTGTCATTTTGCTAACTATAACTCATTCTGCTAACTATAACTGTCATTCTGCAAACTATAACTCATTCTGCTAACTATAACTGTCATTCTGCTAACTATAACTGTTATTTTGCTAACTGCAAAGAAGGCAATGGCAGGTCTAAAAGTGAGCTTGACGAAAAAGGTATGTCTACATGAAAAAAAATAAAAACATGACTAAAATATTTCGAAAAACCTTACTTTCAGTGAATATTTTCTGGCAACATTTTAGACAAGAGACTTATTTGTAAATGTGGGGAAAGTTTCTTAACCACCTTCTTTACCACCTACCTAGTAGGTAAAGCAACTACATACTAAGGTGATACATCAGATTCTCAAGTACGTTTAGAAGACCAGAATATGTGCTGTGAAACCTATGGAGAATTGACCCGAGGAACATATTGTAAAATATATTGATATTGCTACCAGGTATATGAACTTATATGATGAATAATGAGTTTCGAGACATGAAGAGAATGGAAAATATCAAAGTGCACATTGTACGTACATGACAATCAAGGGGAATATCTTTTGTATATCTCTGGTGACGGGTGCATTTGTCGAGGGTACTGATTAAGTGTTGTGTGAATGGGGGAAGGGTGTGAGAGTCATAACCCTTGAGAGAGAGGTGTTTGTGAATGAAGTGAAGATGTGCAATGTAATCCCTGACAATAGGTTTTGCAGGAGATAACAGTGAATGGAGACTAGATGTAAGAGGTCTCCCCTACCGTGAGAGTAGTAGTTGTCAATTAAGGGGTTATGGTGACTGGAGAGCATGTGTGGGAGTTATATGTATCGAGAGAGACAGGAAAAAAGGGTGTGACAAATATTCCCCCTGAAAGTCATGTGATTGTAGAGGCTTAGTGTTATGACTGGAGAAGAGAGGGGTGTGAGACGTACCCCCTGTGAGAAGTGTTTGTAGAGGTTAAGTGTTGTGAGTGGAGAAGAGACGGGTGTGTGAGACGTACCCCCTGTGAGAAGTGTTTGTAGAGGGTAAGTGTTATGACTGGAGAAGAGTGGAGGGTCTGAGACATAACCCCCTGTGAGAAGTGTTTGTAGAGGGTAAGTGTTGTGAGTGGAGAAGAGAGGGGAGGGGTGTGAGACACACCCCCTGTGAGAAGTGTTTGTAGAGGGTAAGTGTTGTGACTGGAGAAGAGAGGAGTGTGAGACGTACCCCCTGTGAGAAGTGTTTGTAGAGGGTAAGTGTTGTGAGTGGAGAAGAGAGGGGTGTGAGACATACCCCCTGTGAGAAGTGTTTGTAGAGGATAAGTGTTGTGAGTGGAGAAGAGACGGGTGTGTGAGATGTACCCCCTGTGAGAAGTGTTTGTAGAGGGTAAGTGTTGTGACTGGAGAAGAGAGGGGGGTCTGAGACATACCCCCTGTGAGAGGAGTGCTGGTAGAGGAGCCAGGCGGAGGTAGAGAGGAGTTGAGGTCTAGGCTCTCTGCGGACAGGGAGGCAGGAATCCCACTATAAAGTGAATTAGCCCTCTGGCCTGCTGCAAACAAACACAACTTGGCACGTCTAATAAACATTATAAATGTAAAAGTGGAAATTCTCCTATTTGAACATGTTCTTATTGTGACCTTTTCACCACCACAAACAAGAATGGACTCACCCCCATAAATGCATGGTAGAGTCTACTAAAGTGACCTAGGAGTGAAAGGGTTAAAGCTGATCGCTGTGAGGAAATTTTAGCAATGGTTCTAAGTATATATAGAATATATACACAGTGTATATCATCTATATGATCTATTAATCAATATTTGACTGATGATATTTTTCATACTAATTTACTCGATGCTAAAACACGAGCATTTCAACACTAGAAAAAATTCCACTTTTACAATATGAATGTTATGTTGGATTTCTTTCATTGATGACGTTTGCTTATACTCATTCACCCCTGAAGACACATTTCAACTCTTCCAATTCAAAGGTTGGAATAGTTCATTATGAAATTTCAGGGGTGAATGAGTTAATATATTGTTTCATTATTCCACCTTGATAATGGAATAGAAATTGTCACTTAATTTTTTCACTGATTCAGGTACTTAACAAAGCTTAAAAAGGTTACATATCACCTAATTATCAGCACCAGTTTTACTGTTCAAAATTCAATAATATACATACCGGTATTTGAAATGTATAATATAGTATAACTAGTATATACTGTCTACAGGGAAACTTTTGTTTAGTCAAACTTTCGCCTTTCACTGGTGGAATCAATTTTTTGCGGAGTGTTGATTTTGCCTAGAGGTGTCACGATTCACTGCGATGCACTTGTACTGCGATTATTTATGTTCGATTCGATTCACGATATATTTTTCCGGATTTTCGATGCGTCACGATCCAAATATTATTGTATGCCGCTTCAGCCAAAATGACTATGAGATGTTCAATTGCATTGGCTGATCTCTAAACCCTCAACCAATTGGCTGCGAGGATGCAATTTTCACAAAGCATTCATAACAAAAATGGCGGACTGCCGTAAGGAAATTAAAATTTGTGATACTCCGGCAAGCTTCAAACCAAAAGTGTGGAAACACTGTGGGTTTGCGTGTATCGACGGCTTATATATCTCATTTTGTTTATATTTTAAAATGAAGGTGTATCGAATCGAAATAATCGAATCGTGGTACAAATATCGAGATACGTATCGAATTGTGGGTAAAGTGTATCGTGACAACTCTAATCTTGCCGTTATCATGTTATTACTATGTATAGTAAGTATGCTGTTTGATTAATTTCAATATTGTGAATTCCACTTTTATTATGTAGGGAGGAAAAGGCAAAGTTAAACTACAATGATAATTATACAGTAGTACATGTTTACACAGTTGATATGTGCAATATGCTAGGAATAAATATATGTAACCTTTAACAATGAATTCAAAGCTTTAATGAATTCATATAGGTATCAGTTCTTGTATAAAATAGGTGACATGATTCCCTCTAAATGTAAATTCTCAACGAAACAAATGTGAAAAATATCCAACATTTTTATATATATATAAAAATCTCAAAAAGGGAAGAATATGAAGTCGGGAAATCTTGCAAAAACCCCAAAAGCTGTATAAAATTAATCTAATATCATTATATATCAAAGACTTTGCCTAGCAAAAACACACTTCTAATGAAATTCTGGTGTTCTACAATTATTAACAGCTCAAGTTTAAACTCTAATGTAAAGAAACACAGCAAACATAATGAAGAAGAAAGCTATAGATTTCTACACGTTACAACATGTGACCTTACCCTGAGTGACGTCTAAACGTATGTCTAGTTATAAGTTAGTGTGACCTTACCCTGAGTGACGTCTAAACGTATGTCTAGTTATAAGTTAGTGTTACCCCTTCCATCCACTTTCCATACTTGCCATTGCTATCTTGTGAGCGTGTCGAAGGGCGCCCGGGGTATATCACACCACTGAAACAGCTTTTCCGGTGATGCAGTTCAACCCTGTGACCCACCCATTAGTTCAGCATCATTAACACACTCAGAGCTTTTCCAGTAATGTGCATATTACCTTGTGACCCAACCACTAGTTCAGCAACAATGAATGTGGTCAGTGGCTAATCAACAAGAAGAGGCAGTCCGGAAATCTCCTAAACAAGAATAATATATATTCCGTTTTTGGTTTGGATCAGTACGGTTTGTTGATTAGTCACTCCAATGTAATTTGCATAATCTACAAAATGGTGTTGCTTAGGTGGAAACATTTGAACAAATGAAAACCAAGGACTCTACTTACGGAATGTAGCAACTGTTGGTAACAATAAATAACCCATTTATCGATATATGTGAGGTATGTGTTGTATCGTAGTAGATTTTTGTTGTCAGCACCTCATAATTCTCCGATACCAAGCGGTGTTGGAGAATTCCTTGTTTTCTTATAGGATTGCACTCTGGCCCCTGACACTAGACATTTATCTGTCAAAATGTCTAAGTCTGCTGTCAGGGCGTGAGGAAACTCGGCTACCTCCAAACCCCTTGGTACCGTTTAAGGCTAGCTCCAGGTGGTGTGATAAGAATTGATACACAAGGAGGACCCAAGGGAGTTCCCAAGACCAAGTATCAGGATGAGACTTCTCAGAGGGGGGCGGGGGGAGAGTGTAAAATCCAATGAATAAGAGAGGAAAATACTGCCTTAGTGGCAAGCTAGCTTTTCTCGCTTTACAGTATAACCCTAGGGCGTGCTCACTAGTTCAGCAATGTCAAGCGTGGTCAGGACTTTTCTGGCTTTACAGTACAACCCTAGGGCATGCTCACTAGTTCAGCAATGTCAAGCGTGATCAGAGCTTTTCAAGCTTTGCCGTATAACCCCGGACCCACTCACTAGTTCAGCAACACAAAGCATGCATGGTCAGTGACTGGATGGGTGGCTGCCCACATGTTACAGTGCAACACCATCCTAAGGAATACCTCCACCTGTTTCTAGTTGTTAAGGGTTATTAGTAGAATACCTCTCCGACCGAAATGGTCAAAATCAGCACCTGTGGTGAGAACTGGCTCATGCATTGTCCCATTCATCACTGGACCCTTCAAACTTTCCTGTCAAATAAATAAATTAATCAATCAGTATTTTTGAAACTCTCTGGAACTTAGAGATTACAAATATTATTGATTTATAAGAAACTTTAAATTACAAATTTGATATAGTATAGCTTATACTTGGCTTACCCTATTTTAAGTAACTAAAATTATCATATTTTTCCATAAATAATATTGAATTTGATTTCAATGTTAACAAGTGCTATTTTTTTATATTACGTACCCTTATAATATATAAACAAGTTTCCAAAGTGGAACCAAGGCTAATCCAAACACAGGACAGGATATCATAACTGTTACAATAAAATGGCATATCTTTTTGCAGTAAGAGAAAAACAGCTCAAAAATTGCACCCGTCCATTACATGAAAGAGTTTCATTTATGGGTAATTAGCTATCAGCCAATGAAATTCCTTTGTAGCCATATTGGATTATTTCATTACAATTACCGAAGTGCTATAACTCGTATACAGTCAGGTTCAAGTTTCCTCGTTACCACAGTTTTATGATTGATTTATAGTTAGGTTAAGTTTCCCATTACCACAGTGTTATAACTGATATATAGTTAGGTTAAGTTTCCCACTACCACAGTGTTATAACTGATATACAATCAGGTTAAATTTTCCCATTACCACAGTGTTATAACTGATATATAGTTAGGTTAAGTTTCCCACTACCACAGTGTTATAACTGATATACAATCAGGTTAAATTTTCCCATTACCACAGTGTTATAACTGATATACAATCAGGTTAAAGTTTCCCATTACCACAGTGTTACAACTGATATACAATCAGGTTAAAGTTTCCCATTACCACAGTGTTATAACTTGTATAGTCAGGTTATAGTTTCCCATTACCACAGTGTTATAACTGGTATACAGTCAGGTTAAAGTTTCCCATTACCACAGTGTCATAACTGGTATAGTCAGGTTAAATTTTCCTCATTACCACAGTGTCATAACTGGTATAGTCAGGTTATAGTTTCCCCTTTACCACAGTGTCATAACTGGTATACAGTCAGGTTCAAGTTTCCCTTTACCACAGTGTCATAACTGGTATAGTCAGGTTATAGTTTCCCCTTTACCACAGTGTCATAACTGGTATACAGTCAGGTTAAAGTTTCCCCTTTACCACAGTGTCATAACTGGTATAAAGTTTCCCCTTTACCACAAAGCAGGTTAATATTACACAACTGTAAATCACTTTATTGTACATATTTCACATTTAAATCCAAATTAAACATTGAACATTATTAGGTTTTCGTTATTTTTACACAGAAACCTTGTATACAAACCAATTACTGTGATTTCCAGTTAAACTGATTATACGTGTTGTTAGTCCTCGCTACAAATGTTTCAAAAAACAAATACCTCGTCTTTATTTTCTGGTGGGCCTACCTTCGCTATCTGCAGCATCATGATGGCATGCTTTATAGCTTCTATCATTGCCTGCAATCAGAAATCGCTGCGAATAACTCAAATCAAAACTCATTCAGTCTGAACAGACATATTTCAGAACGGCAGTGCATTTAGGGTAAATTTAATGCATCACAATAGTTTTTTTTCTTGAAATGACATCCAGAATAACTCAAATACATGTATTGAACACTATTAAAATATTTCTTTTTAACTTTTTAATTCATTCAATCTGTACATCTTCATTCTTAAAATATACATAATGTAGCTGTAATCATTTAATTAAAGAGATCCAAAATAATTATTGGTTTCTTGTATTGGCAATAAACGATACTGGTATTGACAAAATGGCCCTCCTGTAAGTTAAGTTACACGAGTGATTGACTCAAAGCTATTAATAACATTATTTGAAGCATACTGAAATTGTGGCAAAATGCTAAAAATGCAAGTTCACTTAGAATTGTCAATTTTTGTATATTGTGAACATGCAACAATGATGTTAAATATAAAACAAACTGTTGGGTCTATCTTTTTCCCAAAAATGAATTCAAACAGTACTGAATTTTAAGAATAAAAAAAAGGCTAGAACTGTCGATACCTCAGCAGTCACTTTAAGCACGTTATACTTTTCTTTGGCAGCCACATCTTCACAAGCATCAATCCTCGTCTGTAACGTCTGGATATAGAAAAAGTCTTTATTTGAGGCAAAAAACGATGTATTAAGGTCAAAGTGTGCAGATTAATTCTTCTTTTGCTATAATAGGAATTCAAATGCAGTATTTTAAAGATCAATTTAATAGCTGTAACCTTGATTTATTGAAACAAGTAAAATGTATCTACCCTAGTCCATTAAAGGTATAAAGAGTATCACTGTATAAGTTATAATCATTTATTGCTCTTCAGAGCTTCTTTGATTTTTTTTATTCATAATATGCAGAACAAAAGCAAACTATATAATTTACCTCAATATTTGTATTGGATTTTTTTTTTATAATCAAAATATATTTTTTTGTAATTTAGTCACAGATTATTTGTATGCTACATAATATATCAATTTTCTTTAAAAACATACTTAATATGTTCATCGTTTTCAAGGTTACTAAATTCATCTACAAATTTGAATCTGTTCCTCGTATGAAGCAGAAAACATTACCTGTACTTGGCCAATTAAAAGTTGTAAATAAGCATCAGTTTCGGCGAGTTTTCTGTCAAAATCGGCAGCTGTAGGGACAGTTTTTGGCTCATGTTTCTGAAAAAAAATTATACCTCAAACCTTTAATGACATCTAACAAGACGGCAATAATTACAACTCAAATACTTTTTAACGCCTTTGCAACAGCTGACGTCCTAAGAAGATTGTGTCCAGATATATTACGGCCAATCAACGGTCATTTAAAAGTGTCATCTCATTGAAATATTATAACCTGGACATAGTATCACAACACTCTGCCCAGTTTCATTATACTGACAAAGGGATAACCAAGGCCTGTATTCATGAAACCATTCTGATGCTCAAGCATGAATTTTGTGCTCAAGCCTCAATTCTTGTTTTAGTTATAAATCAATTTTTAAAATCTTACTTTTTCAATGATTTTAGAAAAAAAATGTAGGGACTTAAAGCCGAATACTTTTGTAATGTTTAGGGTTGACTTTTTGATTGTTTGACATGATTTAATTGAGTTACACATGAAAGCAGGTTTGAGCACAGAATCCATGCTTGAGCATGAAAACAGTTTCATGTATATAAACCCAATCCTTTCTTATATACATTTAAAACTGAACATCCAGTAAAAGGGAGTAAATAAATTCTAACAACTTTGTTTTGTCTTGGGTCAAGGGCCAGAGCACATAATCTTCCCTACTGGGCAAATGCTCAATACCAAGCAAGATAGATAATGCCAACTAAGGAAAGCGATGAACAGAAATATCCAAAATGCTGCAATGGGTGTATGTATCAGGTTTATTCTGGTCACTTGTGTGTCCCTCAGTAGAGGAAAGAAAATCCCTAATTTTGCAAAAGAGTTCCTCATTAGTTGCAGGGGGTAACAGCAGGTACTTTTCCCCTCAACTACTATTGTACCATCCTCGATATCCAGGGGTTATGCTCACTTTCGCTCTCTGCACCTCTGGAATATGTCATAGCAAACATGTAGACATGGGGCTAGCTATTTGATTGGTGTCAGGTAAAAAAAACTGACCAATCACTAGGCTGATACTTGTCCTTTAAAGAATACAAAGAAGCAATGCCCGACTTCAAAGCCTGTCATTTTTTACCGTAAAACGACCGCAAGATTCTTTTGATGTACATCAAAGGACCAACCTAGTCTTCTTGTCTTAACCACAAGGTGCTGCACCATTGAGCCTTTGATTTTGCTATGACGTATTCCAGGGGTGTAGAGAGCGAAAGTGAGCATAACCCCTGGATATCGAGGATGATGTTGTGCAAAAAATGAAACAGGACAGTTGGACATTCTCTTGAATTCTCTTGAAACTTTTCGTTCAACGAAATGAAACCATTAACACACAAAATTATACATACATGTTAATAAAATAAATCTACTGGTTTTTAATGTCTTTGTGTTATTAAAGCCTCTTAACTTTTTAATATTGGATGTTAGCTTGGAGAGACATTGTTGCCATTACGTTTTCACCTTGGAGTTCGATTTGGGGAATAAACAAGAGGCCCAGAGGGCCTGTATCGCTCACCTGTTATTTTTGTTACATGAAACTGACATATAGGTAACTTCAGACCAAATTTGGTAACTAGAACACAAGACATTTTAACATCTCTTAAACGCTTCTCAAGATATTATTGATTGAAATTTGAAATTGTAATTCTAAAGCTTTTAACCCACATTGACCTTTGACTCCGGCTAGCACTTAAAGTTGACATTTGACCTCATTACTGTAAGTGAGAAAAGATTTGCACTGCTGGTTTACATAACATACCCAAGTATAATGACTCTAGTCCAAACGGTTCTTAGGATATTGTTGTTTGAAGTTTTTAACATATTTGAGCCCTGTGACCTTGAAAGAAAGTCAAGGTCATTTTAATGAGGAAACTTTATAGCACTCCATCCCAGGTACCTATTGGCCAAATATTATGACCCTGGGCCTTATGGAATTTGAGAAGAAGATTGTTAAAGCTTTTAACCCATGTTGACATTTGACCCCCGACTAGCACTTAAAGTTGACCTTTGACCTCATTACTGTAAGTAAGAAAAAGATTTGCACTTCAGGTCTACATAGCATACCTAAGTATCATGTCTCTAGTCCAAATGGTTCTTAGGATATTGTTGTTTTAAGTTTTCAACATAATAATTTGAGCCCTGTGACCTTGAAAGTAGATCAAGGTCATTTTAATGAGGAAATTTTATAGCACACCATCCCAGGTACCTACTGGCCAAATATCATGACCCTATGTCCTCCAGTTTTTCAGAAGAAGTCATTTAAAAGAAAAAGTTGATGGACGAAAGATGAACGACGGACGCCACAGTACGGCATAAGCTCACATGGCCCTTCGGGCCAGGTGAGCTAAAAAATATAATGCATACCAATTTTTCTCATATGGACATTATGGTATCCTTGGATCTCGATTTTTGGGAATAAAAACATAGATTGCATATTGAACAATGTTGTCATAACATTTCTTTTTACAAAGTACACACTGACCTTGTGGGTATGAGAATGTCGAAGTATTGCATTCTCTAGGCCCTGTATCCACTTTTCACGTTCATCAGCATCTCGAGCTAAAGAGTTTTAAAACTTCATTTTAAGAGTTCAGGCGAAATTTAATACAATCATAAAGCATTTTTGTACACACAAAATTCTGTAAATCCAAATAAATATTCATGAAAACACAATAATTAATATTTTCATTTTGTTTGGAATTATTTTTTCAAAGATATACATCATTTTAAACAATTTACACTCATAGCATTTCAAAAATCTCTAGTGAGTTATGAATATCATATTCAATGAAAAAATAATAATTTAAATTACATCATCACAAAATCATTCAAAATGACAAATTAGACCAGTATGAGCAAAGGAAAACCCCTGATATCACAGCAACTGTTGACTTTAGTTATCAAGCCTGAATTGCTGGGATGTCAAAATACATATGGCTGTTACTATATACACAACAATTCAAAACTTTATGTTCAGTTCTTATGTTAAAATCAAACTTTTATCAAGAGACCATTCTTGGGAAATTACAAAAAAAGGTCTCTTAATGCATGTGGTCTCTTAAGGTCATTGGAGTGTATTGATAAACGGAAATAGGAAGTACATCCCTAGTTGAAAATCCAATGTAGGGAGACAGTATCACAATTTCCGCACATTCTAATGTTTAATATTAAACTGATGAATATTGTATGTCTGTTATTGACAGAACAGTGTGTTCTCTCAATATTAAAGTATTTCAAAGCAATCCAGGCATTAATTCAGTTGTTTTTTATCAATGAGTCACATGTGTCCATTTTTCTGTACTTCAGGAAACCGGCTACCTATTTCACTACTGTGAAGTTTTTCAAGAACGATAACTCTTACATGCAATTACTATGTGTATATGGTTTTATCATAAAATGTCAATTTTTAATTGTTTATAGATAATTAATTTTACACAATTTCAGCATTTATTAAATTGACATACATTAATGCAATACTAATCTATGTCAGTATCATTGTTATTGACATTATTTTGCAAAATATTGAAAATATTGTGTCTTTCATTTTTTTTTCAAAATTCACTCCTTTTTACATAAATTTCCTTTTAAAATCCTTAAAATTCTGACAACCTTTATTTTTTTTGTGGTAGAACATTTTCTTTAATTCAAAGCAATATAACTACAAAATTTGAAGAAATTCTACTGAGAAATGGTGACACAATCCTATTACCTTAATACAGTTTCATATCACAATGAAATTTCTAAAATGAGGAATATATCATAATACACTGGTCTCTTAACACAGGTGCATGTGGTCCCTTAATTACGTGGTTGCATGAGCAGGTTTGTAATACCAAATGGTAATCAACCATATGACAGCCTGAGTATGTGATAAATAGTTTTTGTTATCAAACCTTGAAAATGGAATGTTTTCTGGTCCACTGTTATGGTAAATGTACTGTCATCTTCATCATCAATTCCGATTACTGCTCCCTACAAAAACAGTTATTAGTAACAAACAGGTGCTAATTAGATAATGATCACCTGAGCTACGCTGTAGTACAATTGATTTTCGTTGTTATTCGTGAAGATTTGGCTGAATTTGCTTTTGGTACTGTCCCTCAGACCTCTAGGGCTGGAACTACCTCTTGGGTATATAATTCATGCTTCATCATTTCATTAAAATCTGTTCAGCAATTTTTGAGTATAAGTCAAAAATGCAAAAAAAATGTTTAAGGTTGGACATCAGACTTTGTCTCAGATGACCTAAATAAAGCAATAAATAATCTATTTGAAAAATCAAACTTTCAACCAATTGAAAATTACTAGGTTACTTTTTCAAACAATATGTAGCTAGCTTATTAGTAGCTTACTCAAATGTGAAAAAAAGAAAGACATCTTTGATCTATAAATTAAAATACACAAGTGACGTTTGTCATGAATAAATGAAAGATGTACTGATTGATGTCTTTTTATCAATACCACATGTACAGTTCCCTAATCACTGTGAGAGTGGAATTTAGATCAGACCTTGAGTCTCACACAGCCTCGTCTGGCTCCACGCATCATCTTCTCTTTTGACTGAAACATAAATAAAATACTATATTCAGGTACACATACTGGTATACGTAATGACAACACATTAATTAGTATTTGCGATACAGACATTCCAATTAAGTGCTAATATTACGTTTACAGTGATTAACCACAAAGTGTTGCAGAAAAGCTTTAACTTGTTACCATTTCTAATACATTCATAACTTTCCAACCATCCATAATAAGTCAGGGATAGATTAAGAATCACCAAATCGATACATGTGCAAGAAGAAAGGAAAAATGCATCAGCAGTCTGTGACATTAACTATTTTCCTTACTAGTCATTTGGACTAGTGAACCCATAATTTTAATAGTCCAACTGTGAATTTTCTAGTCCAAATTACAGACTGGTCTTTTTTACAGCATGAAGTGTAAATTGTGATCTAAATTGGAAAATTATTAGAAATCGAAACAAAATGTCTCTCAATAATTAACTTAAGAAACGGAGCACGGAACGTGATTGCCAATTATCTCTAATACAGTATTACTGTTGTTTCCATCGAGCCTTTGAGCACTTAGCCAGAACCGTAAATTTTTCTTTCTTGTTGGAGCAATTTTTTCAGTCTGTTCACGGACAGGCTTAGCTGGTTTTGAACCTTTCCTCCAACTTAGCAACATCGCCATGGTTGGTTTCACGTGGTTATAAACAGGATGTAATGTTTGGTAACTACTAAAATCCGGAATCCAGTCTCACAATCGCTCATCGAAACTTTGAAGCTTCGACAAATACCATATTTTACAATAGTATTAGATCTTGTGACAAGCTTTATAGTGCAAAATATATACCATTAATAATATTTCCATTATTTTGGAGGAAAATTGCCACTAGTCCAGTCGGACTAGTTAAATATTTTCAATACAAGTCCAGACTAAAATTTACTAGTCGTGGGCATCGGACTAGTGCCTAACGTCGCAGACTGCATCAGCCAGACTGGGATTCAAACTCTCATCCTCTAATCTCTAGACTGAAAGGGTACTTTATCCAATTGTGATAACTAGTCTCAAGTAGTCTACAATCTACCCAAATAAGTTTCACCTCGTACATCAATGTCTGTCTGACTATTGCATTTTCCCCCTTGTGTTACATTTGGTATCCAAATAAAATATACAATCATGGTGGTATAGGGGGATTGTGTGTCTTAAGACATTAAAGACTTTGAACTAGTGTGGGTCGGTCATTGGTGATCGATCTGGAGTTCAGATGTCCTTGTTTCGAATCTTTGACTTGCCTGTCTGGCAGTTGCATTTTTTACTTTCCAATTACTTTAATTGTGATATATAGGAGAGGGAAAATGTGATAATGTGCTACTCAGTTTGACCAGGATTAGAATGCTTGACCTCCACACTCTAATGGAACACTCTAAACAACTGATCTACCTGGTCACTGATGGTCACTCATCCCAGTGTCTTTATATTACATTCCTGTCATTTTTTTCTAAATATTCACCACCGACTTGACAGGTAAGCATATAATTAAATAGGAAATTCTAGAACTATATACCTTGGTGAAAACTCTGAGAGGAACATTTTAAATGGGACATTTCGAGAAACTACTGAAGATGAAATTTGCATTGCTGTCTAAAAGTGTCTTTGAAGAAACACAAAAACAAATACAGTTGAAGTTAGTTGTGTTCTTGTGGTGGATTCAGACAAATCGTCCCAAATAAAACAGTTCATCTTTTTTATGTTACATCGATCTTTGTGGCAAATCAAAATAGGGTAATATAACCTAAGGTAAAAAAAATCCCAAGCATACTTTCAAACATACAGTGACACACATTTCGTTTACACAACTGCCGCTTATAAAAATGTTCTGTCCATCGAAAAATGGAGTTTATTTTAGGGACGAAATGACTTAATGTAATCACGTCCAGTGCCGGTTACAGGAACTGTTGTGAGTCGCATTCGATTGGACTTACAGTGAAATATGATAATATGCCAGAGCTCTCGTCTAGAACGAACCACCGGTATTGCCATCCTTTCATGACATTTGTCCACTTGCTAAGTGGACCTTCGATTACGGCCATCTTGTCGGAAGTGGGAAGTGTCACTTTTATCGGAAGGCATCGGATTCATTTGCCCGAGGTTATCCGAAAGCTAAGCTTTTTTGTAAGGAGCCAATCATATCGCGTCAATTAAAATTTGGCCAATCAAAATGTCACCCGAGATTTGAAACGAAGCATGGGTTTGTTGATACTGGCAGGTGCTTCTTCCAAGATGTGAAAAAACAACAATTTGTGCCAACAGACAACAATGATGGAAGGCTATTCCACGGACAGGGGTGTCCAAGCTTCTGGACCATACAGAGCCACAAAACTGGTGAGTGTTGTATATTTATGCGGAAGATATGCTGTTAGTTTCGAATAATGTTACCAGCTACTTGCAAGCCTTAAACATGATACTTGTAAATCAATCAGCTGTGTCACAATGATCAATTATTCAGTCCTAACCAGCATTGTATACCTTTGTAAATGCATGGCTGCTTCTCACTATGTAGTTTTATATTTATACGATCTAATGAGGATGCTGTCGCCGACAACAATACTTTTTGAAATTTACCGTAATATCTCCTCTGAAATCCCACCAAATCTGTATTTGGCCTCGCCACACTCCATCCCATTCCCGTCCATCTATAAGGAAAAAGGTCAATACATTAAGCTAGCGTTAAGGCGAATCATCGTTTATATATCTGTATGCTGAACATATTTGTCTGATCATATTAGTAAATTGTTAAATATTAAAAAAATATTAAAAAAATAAAAGTATAGTTAGGGGTTATTTCTATTAAGTATTATGATTTATTGGGTCCTGCGATTTTATCTGGATTATCAACCCGTGGTAAAAAAAAATGCCCCCAGAGCCCCACCTTCCTAAGTTATCCAACATGTTCATTATGATATTAATTGATGGGTTGATGAAGAGAAAATACAATATCTCCAGATATATTTCCCTTCATCCCAATGACGCACCATCCTCTATATGATAATCAATATTGTTAAAATCAATACTTCCACTATTTGATAGAAATTACATTTATTATTCTGTTTGTTGTTGATATAACTCTGACATGAATCGATAAAAGAAAAACAAAAGGGTCATATCTTGGAATTTTAAACTCCAATTATTAGTGTATATATATATCTAGCCTATGGATCTGAATGCCATTGATGTGATATTTACATTCCAATGATCGATTTTAAGATATATCTTATCCACCCTGAAGCTATAAAGGTGAACCCATTTCAAAGAATCCCAAGGCATTCATTCAAGTCTCAGCCTGCATTGTACAGCCAATAAAGTGATTGATGTATAACAATAGCTTAGATCGCTATCTTACTAATGATAGTTCATGACTGGAGGAATACTATTGATGTGCTAAATGCTTGAGTAATCAGAAAGTTTTTAATGTTAAATTTCAGTGGAATGATGTCATTCTGGCCTTTCGTCGCGGAATGCCAGTGGCCCGTCACAGAAGATACATGAAGACTTACGAATCCTGCTTTTCAGCTAATGAATCCATTGATTGGCTCCACCAATACCTACGGGCCAATCCTAACTTTGGTTCCGATGTCACAAGGTGAATTCCTCCGCTGAAAACTTTCTATTCCTGTATTATCATATATTTTTCTAAAAAGTGTTAGAAAAAAATGTCCCTTTATTTCTAAAAGAGTTATTATTTATTAAAAACTTATTTTTTTATATAACATTTTTTTTTTTGTTAAAGAAGTCTTACTGGATATAGTCATAACTGATAATTAATCTAAATATAGTAAAAATAATATTGTATGTGTACAGTGCATTTTTGGTTTGATAATGCAAAGGAAGCTGTTGTCACCATTCCTTATGACATTGGTAAGACTGTTTAAAATGTCACTTTAGTGTTACATTATGTCAGTTAGACTTTGATTGCGCTCACACTATACATCTGTTGCCCACTGCCAAATTAGTACTGGCCACCAGCTGTTTACACACATGTCACAACACCAGCTGATGCCAGGTAAACAAATACCTGTGATCTCTCAGGTATACATACAGGTGAAAAAAAATAGGATTGAACCATGTGGTGTGTATGTTTACCAATAAAGGATTTGGAAGATCATTATCATAAATGACTTAGATAAGACCAAGCTTTTCACTGTGTAAGAAGTGTTTAAATGAATATACCTGCAGGGTATAAGTATTATAGCCAATTGCAATTGGATTAAGTTTAAATTGTTTCCTTTAGCTCAAGGCAATATATGTCAACTAACTCTGATTACAATCTGTCACAGAATAATGCTATTCATATATATATTTAATTTTGAATGATGCATCTGAAATTGAAAAAATAATAAGATTTTAAAAAATATATTGAATGTAATATGATGAGTTTATAAACATACAGTGTACATATGTACACAAAATATTATTTAAATATACAAATATCATTAAGATTATGTGTACCTTTTATTCTTGAATCTGATCAGTTAGTTCCTCTGTGTAAAAACAATTTTAAGAACTTTTATAGGTACAATAAATAATCTATTTCAACTATCAATCAATACTTTTTTTTCATTGTATTTTGAAATTGGTATATGTCTTATTTTCTGTTCCCTTTTTTTTTTTTTTTTAAAGATTATGTACCCCTTCCCCAAGTAACATGAGGCCGTCTTTAAACATTGGGGTAAAACCAAGTGTTTTTACCATTTTAAATTTGGTTTTTATTTTGTATAAAAAAAAAGTCAATTTTTCACAAAATATTTTTTTTGGTATATAATATATACATGATTGAGCTATACTTACTAGTACTGTAGACATTAAATTATATATGTATCCGTATTGATATTATTTTTAAAAGAGAGAATAATTAAAAAACAAATGTTTTTTTTTTTGTCCAGTTTGGACAAAAAAATAATGTACTCATATATATATATATATATTGCAATGGGAATTGTAATATTAAAACTGCAATAAAATTTGTCACTGAAAAATGCAATAAAATTTAATTGTGTAAATTTTTGTCATAACAACAATACTCTTTGTCATATTGAATTGACTATTATGATTGTTCCAGAATAACGATATTTTCCTTAAAATTGTAAATTACAGTACACTATGAACAAGGTTTTGTGAGAATGTACAAGCTTTGTAAAAATGTGAATTTCTTTTTCTTGGCCAGATTTCAAACTCTGCAATTATTCCGAAAACTACACAGAGCCCGTGTAATTGAAGATGTCAGAGGTGGAAAACACAACAAACATGACCCTACAGACAATGGCCGACTCTTCAGGTAGTGTATAGACAAATTCCATTGTAAAGCACAAAATGATATAACATTTGAATAAAAGATATGTTCCTTAGAAAATGGCCAATCCTACAAATATCTAACTGTCGTCAATGAAATTCCAGGGGCTATGCCAGTTTTGTCATCAGTTTTAAGATCTGTGTAGGTTCTGCCTTGTATTAGAAATCAAATTCAGATTTTGAGTACATGTATAATGAACCCTACAGGTAAAAAAGAGATGCTAGTCTTGTCCATTTTATAGATGAGAAAATTTTTATGACAAAGTATACCACCTCAAGCCGTTATGAACTAACACACTTCTAATATATATATATATATACTCTAAAGGTTAAAAGACAACGACAAATGGCATGTACAACGTTTCTATTTTTTATATATTTTTTTACAGATTTACACTTATGTCTCCTGTGAAGAACCGTGTACCTTTCACAGACAGGAAGGACTTAATAAATACTGACGGCAATCAGGTAACAAATCCAGTCAAGCCAGGGGATAGTCATGGAACCTACCCTCCCTGCTATGTTCCTGCACAGCCCAAAGATCAGAGGCAGTCATGTCACATACAGCCACCGCCACCTCCCTGTCGGAACCAAGCGGAACTAAATCCAGCCTCACAGCCTCCTCAGTCGGTACCTTATTGCCAGCTGGTGGCTAAACAACTCTCAGCAGCAGACATACATGATACTTGGAAACACATGACATTAGACAGGTATTCATCAATAATTTGTACAGCACACAGTCTGTGACTCAGTAATAGTTGTGTCCCTTCCCTTTCATGGCCACCTGCATGATTATCTAATTATTGATGAAATGTTTTTCTAGTTAGATTTTTTTTTTGTCTCCAGGAACATTTACCATAATTCTGATGTTATTGTAAAACCTTGCTAGTCCAGCCACATTTGCTTCTAAAGTCATGTTAGTCTATATAAGTTTGGCTCTGTATACCACCAAAATCTTATGTTGTAAAATCTTGGCTTGCTTGACTTTCTTTTAAAGGTTCAGATAAGCATAATAACAATAGTAATTAAACGTATTATTATTATACAGTACATTTATAGCTAGAACAGGTAATTTGCTGGTGATTATTGTCTGATTTGATGATGTCCTCCCATTGACATTTAGTAAAAGTGAAGATATTTTGCAAGGTTACCATGAACTTACATTTTTATTTCATACCATATTCTTTGTAATTAGTGCCCAGGGTTTATAAAAATCTATTCTCAGAGAGTATTTGGGACTGATCCTGAAAGGGGGTCCTTATAGCATTCAAAAATTGCTGGGAAAAGGGCAAGGGTGCTAATTAAGTGAATACGGTAAATATGAACTTCAAAACAGTAATAAATTCCATTTTTCTTTGTAGACTACAGTCTGTTCTAAACCTGGACAATTTATCGGAGATATTGGACAGTAGTTTTGTTTTGGGGATGAACATTATGCACAACTGTACCTACCTCAATAAAAGTGGAATAGTGACCAACATTGACCCGAAAGGTAACAAACTTTTGAAGTAGTGACCAACATTAAAACTTAATGTGTTAAAAATGATCATCAACATAAACAAATGTCACATAGTGACTAAAATAAACACCAAATGTTTAAAGTGTGACATAGCGACTAAATAAAAAAAAAAATGTTTCAAGTGTTACTTAGTGACTACCGGTAAACACCAAATGTAACACGTGTTACTTAGTGACAGATGATGGTTTATTGGACAGAATAGTTGGTGTTATTGTAGTATCTATTCCCTGTTTGGGCTCATCTCTTAAGACTATGCTTAGATACTCTGATATATAAGTTTGTTGAAATGAAGGTTTTGATTTGATGTTGACACTGATATTGATGTATGTTTGTAAATTATTGTGTAATGCTTGGTTTTGTATTATCGTTAGATAGATGCTGGTGTCATTGCTCTTGCTGTCTTGGAATTTTTTTGATAACTGCTCTTCTCATATATATACTGTTTCAAAAAAGTTTAGAATCCAGACTGTAAAATGTTTTTTATGATTTCCACAGATCAGTTACCACACTGGGCCATGTCTGCTATGAGGTGTCTGGCTCGCTGTAAGTATTGGTTTGTGATTGCTGTTCCCTGATGTTGAAATGTTCTTGCTGAATGATATATACAGTAAAACCTTGTAATACCGCCACCTTCTGTCCTCTGTGATTATGGCAGTATAACAAGTTTGGCGGTATATCAGGTTTTCTATTTTGAACCCAAGTGTTCATACACAAACTGAAGTTGTTGAGCGTGCAAAACATACAGTTGATTACCTGGTCAGTCGGCAGTCACGTGAACATCCCTGTCGTCGGGATAAAACCGGTATTGGACTCAAATTGGCAGTATTTAACAAGGTCAAAATAGTGTGATTTTAACCATTTGTTTTGGGAATATTATGGCGGTATGCAGGTTTGGCGTAACAACAAGTGCATTTACGCTTGGGAAATCTGTTCTGAGTAAATCAATGGCGGTATGCGGGTTTGGCAGTTTAACGGGTGGCATAACAACAAGGTTTTACTGTATTTCTACTCTTCACAAGTAATTTTTGACATACTATGATAAGATCCAAGTTTATAGCACATCAACTCTACTGCTATCAAGTTTATTACTCAGTTATGTGCAAAACCTTAATGACCTATCCCATTTCTGTTTGAACGGAGTAAACACAAAGCATGTTCTCATCTTTATGATGAAAAAAGATTTCTTCTATATATGGAGAAAACTAATCGAAGATGCTTAATATTAAAATTTGTTGAAATATAATAAAAACTGTCTTTTTTCACGGCTAGAGCAGATCTTTGACAGGCTTTCTAGAAATAAAAAATATATGATGACTGTTGCCCTCATTATGATGCTTCAGTTGAATTTAGGAAGCCTCAAGTTCTCAATTATGATCGCAATAATGCCAGGATTTCTTATTCTAAAACAAATTATCCTTTTAATTATTTGACATGTGTTAATTTCTGTTCCAATATTGATTTATCTGTACTATGTAATTGTGAGATTTCTATAAGTCACAAATTGTTCCATTTTTTTTTTACTGTCTAATAACTTAATTAGGGTCGACTTTCTTACACCCTGTCCTTCAGATATATAAGAAGCTATCTTCTATATTGTTACAGGGCCAGAGAGAACAGACGACAATCTGCCGACGTATCAAGGGTTTGAGCGCGATGTGTATCGTGTAGTGAAGGACTATTTCTGTGGGATGTCCGAACCCCTGATGACATACGAGATGTATGAAGTAGTCACCAACGTGTTTGGTAAGATTTCCAACCATGTGTTATTTGTAAAGCTCAGTTGTTTGATTTATGTGGTGATTAACTAGTTTCCCATGCTGACTAGAGAAATATGTTTTTCCAATATTCTGCTCTCAACAGTGCACAAAAGTAGAACTTGACAAATGTTTTTTATCCTAAATCCAACTTGAACATTTGAACTTAGAAATATCACTTGTGTTTTCACTATTGTCCTCAGAAAAAAAACGTAGGTAGGTGGGCAGATTTCTATTTCATAAAATATTTTTACTATGTTTATATAGCGTAAGAGTTCTGACTTTAACAGTGCATATCATTATGTGCTATTAAAAACTTAAGGGTAGGCACAACAATTGAGGGTAGTTAGGGTTATACCCATTTATTTTACTTGGCCTCTGACTTGTTGGTTTTGAAACCTCAACTAACGTTTAATTGTCTTTTACAGTTACAGCAGAGGGAACATGCCATGAACAGTGCTCAGAGGAGGAATACAACACTAACCCAGAATGTCTCACATCGTTTGAGTCTGTAGAAAATCTTATGCTGGATTTAACTAATGTAGGAGAGAGTGGGAAATGCTATAACAGGTCCACGCCCGAGTCTCATGCCCATATGTCCCGTTTGATCAGTCGGTCAACACTGGACCTGTCTCCAATACAGCCCATGCAGGACAGCTTTCAGATTGGTCGTCTTCGACGCTGTGAGTCCACCGCAAACATTCCCGTGGCTAAGTACGAGACAGCCTTTGGACCTGAGAACAGAACTATAACGCGTGTGTACTACAAGGATGGGGTATCTACAGACTTTGGTTACAGTAACGGCCCCGATGACCTGTCCAAGACTCCCCTAGAAACTCACTTTGAAATGTCAGACAGCTACAACAATCTACTTCCAATGTCGGAAAAGTGCCAATCTTCCTACACGGTTCACTATGCCAAAGTCAAGTCTACCAGACCTCGACGGAAATCAAGCGGCGAACTCGTATCTAAAAGCAGAGACTATAGCAGGCGGAAAAGTTGTTCATATTATATAGGGAGCCCTGTAAGTGATGATTCAGGAAGGAGTCAGTCGCTGAGCACAGGAAACATATCTGCTAATGAGCTGAGTAACAATTGTGATAGATCTGAGTCTAAAGTAAGGAAGGGTAATGTGCCAACACGGTCCCCGCCTCACTATAGTTCACTGTTCCCTAACGGGCATCAACCAGTGCTAGACGGTGCTACAAAACTGCTTCGTAAGTGCCATCGTTCAAAGTCAAACATGTCTTTGCATCGGATTAAGTCATCATCATCTATAAACTCTTCCAATTATGACTCGGATCATATGCGGTCAGAGGCAGCTTACCCGGAGCAGTTCCACCCGCGTCGAGCCCAGAGTAAAGAATCACTGGTTGGTCGCAGCCTCAGTTTGTCTGACCTCATGCATGCTGACATGGACAAAGGACAGAAACGTATGAAAAGGACACGGAGCTCTACAGGTAGCCTATTAGGAAAAGTAGCTTTATAAAAGGATAGCAAAACATATATATACTAGTAGATAGGTATTTTGACACACACAGATCTTATATATATAATTAGTGCGTAATACTGTTTTCTTATGTCCCAATGTGGTGAGCTTATCAAATACCATATAGAGAAATGTATAACAAGAGTGTAGCTAGATCTATATCTGATTCGTAGAAAAGAACCTTTTAAATGTCAAGAAAATGGTTTAAAATAGTTAAACTGTCTGAAATAAAAAGTTTCTCTCTGTGGAACCACATACGAAGTACTAGTGAAGCAATTTAACTGATTTGACTTTCTGAAAACCAACATGCACAGACATTGAGACAGTGGAATTTTTAGATAAGTGAACGCGTTTATACTAATGAAAATCTACTAGAAGTTAACAATATTTGTAAAGAAAGAACAATCAGGTTTCACGGTGTTAAATCATTCTAAATACAGTTGAACCTCGTTATCTCGAACTCTTATAACTCGAACTAAGACCCCGTTTATCTCAAGGTATTTCTCCAGTCTGGCCAAATCTGTTCTTTATCTTAATAAATAAAACACTGATAATTTGAAACCCTCAAAACTCGTAGTAAATAAAACTCTGTTAATTTCGAACCCTCAAAAATCAAAATCTCGGATACCTCGAAGTAAGATATTGGTTTCAACAGTGTAAATCGTCTACTTAATAGTGTTCAAATTTCATTTCGTCACTTATTTATTCTTTGATACAAAACACAAAACTACATGTTACAGCATCTCACCATTCATATTTCGTGGGTAGACTAGCATGAAATCGGTAAAAAATAGTTTATGATAAAGTTTTAGACTGTAAAGAGTGAGGACTGACAAACATGTTGTTCATGATAAAATACAAACTTCATCAATGTTGATCAACAGTATCCGTTCTTACTGTGAGTTGAATATCTTAAATTGATGCAAGAGTTCACTTTTCTATACAACTTGGATCCATTGTAGGTTCCTTAAGTATGGAGATGAACGAAAGGAAGAAGCTTGCCCTACAAACGGTGTGTCTACTACTGCCTCCAGCCAACAGGCGTAAACTACAGCTTCTCATTAAACTCATGTCCAAGATGGTGGAAAACCCTAAACTCCAACTAGACGACAATAAATCCACACGGTCACTGGTAAGTATAGCTTGAATATATTCATGCATTTTAGTGAATTCACTCCGTCTCTTTTCTCATCTGCTGATTTTGTATATACTCATACTCATGAGAAGTAGATAATGTATTATCTTGTATTTGTACAATAAAATCAACCACTGAATATTCGTAAGACTTGGTATTGTTGTAAGGGTTATTCTAGATACGAAATGTTAGGCAGCTTTTCCTTTTAACCTTTTCCCCACTGTAGACCATTATGGACACATCCAGATCAATGCATGGTAGAGTCTACTAAAGTTACATAGGGATGAAAGGATTAAAATAGCAATAATTGGAGCGTGGAGAAATATCAGGAATTTGTAACTCTTTGCAGAAACACAGTTTCTATTATTTACAAAATGTTGAGAGCAAGTCAGAATGGTTTACATTACGGTAACATGTTTCATCACCCTTTTAATTTGATCTTCTTTCTTGAAATAGCTTCTACAACTCTTAAAACATAGCAATATAGTTACCTAGGTTAAATATTACTTCAACAGAATTTTGTCAGTAACTTTACATTGATCTGCTTTGTCCTGATAAAATTTTAATGTAAACCTGGTGTTCCTATATATATAGTATATTCCCAAGGTGACATTTAGGGATTTTTATGTGTTTCCCAGACATTTTACCGCTCTGTGTTGTTTAGAGCTTACCTATTTTGGTGTATTTTCCAGTTGATGGAGACATTTTACCGTTCCGTGCTGTGTAGTCAGGACGAGGCTGACATGGAAGACCTCCTCGTGGTCAAGATTATCTCCTTCCTGGTCGACAACTGTGCAGAAATCATGGCTGTGCCAGTCGATCTGAAGGACGCTGTGGAGCAGAGGCTGACAATAGACTCCAAACATAAGGCTCAGGTATAGCATGTGTGATGGTCTAAGTATAGAATGTGTATGCTATACAGCATAGTAGCCTTATATCTCTGTACTCACATATATATAACCAATTTATAACCTGACTTCTGGAATATATGGGTCGCTGAATGTATTATACTTAACCATATAGCCAAAGCATATTATTCTTATCTTAAAGATCTATATATTTATAGTATTCTGATAATATTTTAATCTCTTGAACTCCTACGTCCATTAACCCTTTCACCACTGTAGACCATGATTGACTCATCCGTATCAATGCATGGCTGAGTCTACTAAAGTTACATAGGGGTGAAAGGATAAAGGGTCCCTGTTCTACTCTTAAAAGCTGTAAATATGCAATTGAAAGGTTTTTTTCTGGCATGAGTATAGCCTCAATAAATCATTTCTGGGGGGGGGGGGGGGGGGGACATATACCCTGCAGATTTAAAATGGAGCAAAACTCCTTCAATATTATGCTACAGTGATATCGGTACTGTTTGTGAAAAAATGTATAAAAGGCTTTAAAAATAGTTGCTTTGGTTTCCCGACTGACTCACTAAAAAATGCAACTACTAGATCTGTTTTATTTTTGGAACTTTTAAGATTTTTGTTGAAAAATCACTTAAATTAGGTGTCTGTATAGAAAAAATACATTTCTAGAACAGAAGAAATTTCCTTCCAAATTACACACAGAAAAAAAGTGTGAGAAGGGAAACTACATTTTATGTTGTGAATCTGACATAAACTCAACTGTTCATGGCTTTTCTTAATCATGTTGATTTAATTTAAGTGATAGCATTGTTAGATTATTATGATTGCCAGAAATATTAGATTAAATCTTTATCATATTTTGATATTTGATGTCGGAACTCTTATTTACATAAATGAATAATATCAGCTTAACTTTGTATTAAGCATGGCATCAGTATAAACATGTTGTCAGCCTTTTCAATACAGTAACAATTTCATGCTGTAGAAAAAGTTAATAGCTAACTGATATTACATTTTATCAATATATTGTTGAATTATTATCAGCATTAACCAATATCAGTAAACATGGCCAGCATGGTGATTAAATGCTTTGCTTATATATACATATTTAACCTTTATACAATTATAATATGTATACATATTTATGTACTTCACGGCTTTGCGCCATGCTATGCACTCTGCTATTTCTGCTACTATGCTACCTATTACTGGTAAAAGATTGGGCATGCTCAAATGGATTTTGCCTGGAATTATTCCTTTTCTAGAATTGCTAGGCCTAGTTCCTCAGCTGTGCAAAGCTTTGTTTTGACTTTTGTTTAATTGGCATTTGCATTTGTGTTCTTTTAGTTTTGTTTTGAACACTGCAGCTGACTTCTTCACCTTTTGTCCATTTCAAATAACAAATGTTACTAAAACGTTTCAGTTTGTTTTGTTTCCATTCATCAAAGAGTCGGGCAGACATCATTTGAGCACCCAGGCACTGTGTTGTGTTGGACAAATATGTGATAAGCAAGGCGTTTTCTGGACATCTTTAAAGCTTCTTTCAACTGAACAAAACATATGCCAGTCAATTAGAACAATTAGAATTATGACTATATATGGGACGATTTGTAAGTCTATAGAAAAAAAGAGGGGGGATTAACATTTAGATAATTGGTAGATGAATACTGAAGAAATAATTTGATATACAACATCAATATATTTTCCTATTACTACAGTGAGCATTGGAATCCAAATATAAAATCAAGAAAAAAATAAAAGATTTGTTTAAAACTTATTTGTCCAACCTTACATGGGCATCAGAAACACAGACCAATCTTCACAACCAGACATCTTCACTTCTGTATAAATTCAATCTTATTAAGTTAATAAGTTTAATTTCAATTAAATCTACTAAGTAGTTACTGATAGTTTTATACAGGTGACGGTTTTCATCACCCATATGATAACAGGCATACTTAAACAGAAAAGCAGTCCAAGAAGAGTGAAATTCAGTATAATTTGACAAAAGTTTGGTAGCCTCCCCTATATGGGTTCCCCAAAAAACTCAGTAATACAGTACAAGAAGTAATAATAGTTCACAGTAAAGATCACACAACCATTACACGTTACTTTAAGATGATTGACAATTTCATTGTGATTTTTATAAAAAAAAAAAACAGGTTCTGTTGAATGTTGTTGTACCTCTTTTCACTGCATGTGCAAAATAAAAGTTTTAAAAAAATTATAAGATAGAACACTTTAACTGCAGGCAGATTTAGATGTTAAATTTTTAACTTCATGTGATGCATATATATATGTAAATTTATCTGAATGTAAAACAAGTCTGCTTTTGTTGAAGACAATAAAACTTTTCTATTATTTACAGTCAGTATCTCGGTCTAACATACACAATGTCAAGTACACAGTCTTTAACAGAAACCTAGCTGACTGTTTGCTTATTCACACACACTACATAAACACTCTGTCAAAAACAGCACTAACTTGATAAAGGTCTGTGGAGATTGGTTTGTTGCTATGCCAACAGGGGGGCGTGTTCTGTCCGACTTGGCTTCGGCTTTCCTCACGGGTGGCTGCTTCACCTCTTGGCAATTTCAGATTGTGTACTCATTCGACGATGCTTCGTCATTCCATTATTGCAATCAGGTGTCCGTCAACCAGTACGAGACTCAGCGTCTCAGTAATTCCCAGAGAGCACTGGCTGACCTTCTAGAGGATATCATCAAGGACAAAACAATGGCCGTCAAGGACAAACGTAAACGTCTCAAACAGGTGAGAACGGTGTTTTACTTTTTAGTTAATTAATCTAAGTTACAAGAAATATATAACCAGGTTAGAAGTTTTTCAAGAGCATGAAAGAAAATTATGAAATCTTTTTTATCCATGTACTATTGGGGGGATTATAAATTGAAAATTTCATATGCTTTGATAGCTATAAAATGATGCTATTTCCATGCATATGCTGAAGAAATTAACATTTTCTTTTAAAATTTGTTTATGTCTGTACCATTGCTAATGTTAACATTGTTGCAGTTCCAGAAAACCTATCCGGAGATCTATGGTCACAGATTTCCCAACGAAGAGAGTGAGTTGGATGTCTTCCCGCAGAAGCCGAAGATCAAGCAGCCCTTATTGGCAAAACCCCTGATGAAGCTACGTGGGCTCCGACTATAGAGTGGTGTTATTCAGACTGCTGTTACTTGCAATACCCTTAACGAGGCTGTGTGGATTTCAACTATATAGACTGTCATTACTGGCAAAACCCTTGGGCTACCAACAAAAGACCGTTACTTCCTGATGCAGCTGTGTGGGCTACGACTGTAGTGTCACTTTATTCAGACTGCTATACTGGTGTGAAACCAGATGAAGCTGTTTGGGCTTCAACTAGTGTCATTGTATTCCGACTGATGTTACAGATGAAACCCCATAAAGATGTTGCATGCCCGCTTCAACATTTAGGGTCACTGCCAGATGATTCTTAGTTGGCTCTGACTCATTGTATTCAGGCTGTCGTTCCCGGTATTATCCCTGTAGAAGCTTCATGGGCTCTGAGTCTCTAACTGTACAGTCACTGTACTCATTCTCAACACACTTAAAAGTATGATTGGAGAATAGTCCGTAAATGTTGTGTAGTGTGTACTCGGGCACAACATACTCCGTACTATGATGAGTCTGACAGAGACTGAAGAGAGGCTTGCAGAGGGTGATTTTTACATATTGTACTATACTCAAATATTGTAATATAGTGTATATTTGGTACTCCACTCATTAGTGACCAATTGCAAGTTAATCAAAATGTTACAAACCTTCACCAAAGACATATTACCATGTACCTTGGCAACTTCCTCCTTAAGTTTAGTAACCTACACTACGGACTCGGTTGTATTTAACGATATGGGAATTACACAAAAAGACAGCAACAACAAAAAAACGTTTTGATTAACAAAATTTAATTTCCATTATGATAAAAAAAAATCCATATTAAATTAGTTGAAAGTTACTTATAATTTACCAACAATTTTATTATTAACCACTGACAAATGATTGTTTATTGTTCTGGTTAAAAAGTTCAGTTGGATATTGATTTCTGTGCAACTCATATTGGTGTAAGTTATTCCGGTGTTTGATAGGTCTTTGTATAGTTTGTACATAGTTGTAAACTAAAATGTAAGTATTCTGTACAGTACATCTAGTAAATTGTCTAGTTCTCCACAGGAATTTGTCAGATCGGTGATATCAAAATTTCCATAAGCTAATATGTATGAACTTAGTTTGCATAGATTGATGTTGAATATCTTTGCAATTATTTTTTTTCAATTATTTTTTTATTCTCATTGTTGTCAATAAATCACTTTTTTAAGTACTAGATTGTATTAGTTTTTAACAAGATTTCCAAATAGTTTTTTAAAGATTTGTTCTTCTTTGATGACAACATTTTCTCATATTAAACTTATTTGGTTAGTTTGAAAATGTATTTTTCTCAATCATATTTATAAACCAATATATAAGAAGAACTTTGTTGTCTTTTGTGATGTTTTGATTCAGTGCGAATATTTCAAAGTTCATTCTTAGTTTTGAGCAGTTGATATCATGTTTTGTTTATTAACAAAATTTGAACAAGATGTAAAAGAGGTAAAAACTCATACAAATGTGCCTTAAGACTATTAAAGTATATCCTAGCAATAAATATAAGTTGGTGTATACTTCACTTATCTGTAAGCTTTCCTACATGTTTTTGTCTTGTCCAAGACAAGATATTGTGTAAATATTCTATGCTTTTTAATGTAATATATGTGTATATGTAACTATTATTTCAGAGCGTAAATTATTTTATGTACAACATTTTTTTACAGTCAACTACAATGGCGCTGAAGATGTTTTGTTTTACACGAAATCAGAAACATTCACTGCAGGTCAACTGTTATTATTTCAACTTGTTACACATCCTGATAAATCATTCCTCCCCAACGTTCTTAAATACTTCTTTTTTTATCTGAAATGGTTCACATTTTGTACAATTGTTGATGATAATGAACACATTTTACTCCATGCCTTTTTTTATATCTTGCTCTCTATTTGAAAGTCTTAATAATGCTACTGTAAAAGTCAAGAATTGTAACTCTCATGCAATTCTTTATAAATGTAATTTTCACCTTTGTCATGTAGTTTTCATTTGAGTTACAGTATATTGTAAATTTCAAAAAGAGAAAAGGGAAATTGACAATTATATTCTTTGTACAACTGTAGCTATTTAAAAGAGAATTCTTTGTAAATGTAATTATTAACCATTTCAATAATAATAATAAAAATATACTGACAACGTATTTATGTAGCAGTGTTTCAAATTCTGTATTTTGTGTACTTAAAAGTGAATTTACTTAGATAGTCAGATCTTTTATTTTCTCTATCAGTGATTGTATCAATGAATATGGCTACGTATGTTTGATCCAAGCATTTTATTCTGTCTTTTCTAGTCTTCTTTCATTCTTGATGTTGTGGATGACAAACATGCCCAATTTAAGTTAACGTAACGACCTACAGAGGCGTGGTCAACATTGCAATCTTTGTATTTCCTGTTTCTACTACGCAGATCGTCTTAATGGTGTTAACTGGGGCAATAGTATGTGTTACAGCAAGGTTTTACGCCTTCTGTTGTTACACTTTTATCATCTTACTTTTTGTTTTCGAAATAAAATTTATCTGTATGTTATTGATTGTTGTGTTATGATTTTTTCACATGAACCCATGTCATAGTTTTTGCGTTTTAACCCATGTAATATGACCTATCAGCCCTGTGATTGGTTGTAAGTTTCAATTGTTAGCTCTTGTTTCAATTGTGACGTCACGCCTAGGACAAGTACATGAAGTCACAGACTTACACACTTGAGTCAGAATGACGGTTTTTTATATTTCAAGGTTGCATGAAAATTGTAGTTTTACACGAATCAATGCCACAAATCTTGATCATATGATAAAAAAGGATCTTCCACTCGTTATCATTTCATATGAGATTTATGAAAATCGTCACAAATTTTTCATTTTAGCTCGCCATGGGCTCGCTAAATTGAAAACTTCAAAGACTCATTTCATAAATCTCATATGAATATGAAACTTATATAAGATCCTATATATATTATGATGTAGTTCCCGGTACTCAAAAGTCGATGTTGTCGTCAAACACAAATGACTGTCGTGTCGACCTTTCTGTAGAATCTTCAGATCCTGATACTGGTACATTGCAGAAATATGCGTAACACTGGTGAATTGGTAAATTCCACGTAACACTGGTACATTGCAGAAATATGCGTAACACTGGTGCATTGCAGATACGCATGTAACACTGGTACATTGCAGAAATATATGTAACACTTGTACATTGCAAAAATACATGTAACACTGGTACATTGCAGATACACTTGTAACACTGGTACATTGCAGACATATGTGTAACACTTGTACATTGCAGAAAAATGTGTAACACTGGTACATTGCAGAAGTACATGTAACACTGGTACATTGCAGAAAAATAAAATGTGTAACACTGGTACATTGCGGAAATGCACGTAACACTGGTACATTGCTGATAAACAATAAACACTGGTACATTGCTGATAAACATGTAACACTGGTAGATTGCTGATAAATGTGTAACACTGATACATTGCAGAAAAATGTGTTACACTGGTACATTGCTGATAAACACGTAACACTGGTACATTGCAGAAATGCACGTAACACTGGTACATTGCTGATAAACATATAACACTGTTACATTGCAGTAATACTGGTACATTGCAGATATACACGTAACACTGGTACATTGCAGATACACACGTAACACTAGCACATTGCAGATAAACACGTTACACTAGTACATTTCAGAAATATGCGTAACACTGGTACATTGCAGATACACACGTAACACTGGTACATTGCAGATACACACGTAACACTGGTACATTGCATAAATATACGTAACACTGGTACATTGCAGAAATATGCGTTACATTGGTACATTGCAGAAATACACGTAAAACAGGTACAGTGCAGATATACACGTAGTATTTGTACATTGCAGAAGTACACAAAGTACTGGTACATTGTGGATATACCCATTATACTGGTACATTTCAAAAATATGCGTAACACTTGTACATTGCAGATAAATACGCATCACTGGTATATTGCAAAAATTACACATAACACCTACACTGGTACATTGCAGAAATACACATAGTACTGGTACATAGCAGAAAAATTACACGTTATTCTGGTACATTGTGAATATACGTGTTATACTGGCACGTCATTGCAGAAAAAACACGTTATACTTGCTGGTACATTGCAGAAGTACATGAACACTGGTACATTGCAGCAATATGTGTAACACTGGTACATTGCTGATCAACATGTAACGCTGGTACATTGCAGAAAAATGTGTAACACTGGTACATTGCTGATAAACATGTAACACTGGTACATTGCTGATCAACATGTAACGCTGCTACATTGCAGAAAAATGTGTAACACTGGTACATTGCTGATAAACATGTAACACTGGTACATTGCTGATCAACATGTAACGCTGCTACATTGCAGAAAAATGTGTAACACTGGTACATTGCTGATAAACATGTAACACTGGTACATTGCTGATCAACATGTAACGCTGCTACATTGCAGAAAAATGTGTAACACTGGTACATTGCTGATAAACATGTAACACTGGTACATTGCTGATCAACATGTAACGCTGCTACATTGCAGAAAAATGTGTAACACTGGTACATTGCTGATAAACATGTAACACTGGTACATTGCAAAAAATACACATAATATATGACACTGGTGCATTGCAGATATACACGTTTTACTGGTACACTGCAGAAATAGCCGAAACATCGGTACATTGCAGAAGTACACGTTACACTGGTACATTACATGCAGATAAACACGTAACACTCGTACATTGCAGAAAAATGCGTAACACTGGTACATTGCAGATAAACATATAACACTGTTACATTGCAGAAATACACGTAATACTGGTACATTGCAGACACATAATACTGGTACATTGCAGATATACACGTAACACTGGTACATTGCAGAAATATGCGTAACACTGGTACACTGCAGATACACACGTAACACTGGTACATTGCAGAAATATACGTAACACTGGTACATTGCAGAAATATGCGTTACATTGGTACATTGCAGAAATACAGGTACAGTGCAGATATACACGTAGTATTTGTACATTGCAGAAGTACACGAAGTACTGGTACATTGTGGATATACCTATTATACTGGTACATTTCAGAAATATGCGTAACACTTGTACATTGCAGATAAATACGCATCACTGGTATATTGCAAAAATTACACATAACACCTACACTGGTACATTGCAGAAATACACATAGTACTGGTACATAGCAGTAAAAATTACACGTTATACTGGTACATTGTGGATATACGTGTTATACTGGCACGTCGTTGCAGAAAAAACACGTTATACTTGCTGGTACATTGAAGAAGTACACCTAATGCTGGTACATTTCCGATAAATACTAGGTCTAGTTAAACATTATACAAGGGCTAGTTTGTTTTACAACTGAAGCCAATAAACACTTAATTTTGCGTCAATAGTGATTCTCAATAGCGTGTTACAGTGACGTTTAGTTGCACATTTGAGCTTCCGTAGCCACATACACATGTATAGATGGTGATAACACTACTACAAGCGTGACCTCAAATCTGAGTTGGGACTTCAGCTGGTCAGAGTATATATATTACAGTGTCATTTTTAGTGGTGGATTTTCTGGAGTTTCTCTGTGATTTATCATTTGTTTGATAGGTATTTTCAATTGTATTACTCAAACTTTACCTAGCGCGTTCATCTATTTTAAGATAATTGTTTGATTTGGTAGTAAATATTTTTTTCTCAACATTGAAAGTACAAGAGAGCCACGATGTCTTAATAACAAATATTTATAAACATAGTATTTTCGATCCGCGACAAGAGCATAACATTTGATATCATTGTTTCATTATACTGTATGATTTAAGCGCACGTGATGTCGAACCACTTCAGAGCGAGACTAAAATTCAATATAACCTCTAAAATGTCTTTTCATACAAAAAAGGTTATCACGTTATTTTTTTATTTAAACATATTTTATTGCCTTTTTCAACTAGCAATGGAATTGGGCACAAGTTGTACAACTTATATCAAGCCCTTTCCCTGTACAACAATATATTTTACAAAATTTCATGATGGCAGAAATACGACAATAAGCTATGTATGATGATAACGTTATGTGTGCTAGTTGTTTCATAAATATTTTATTCCTTGGGGTTGAAAAATATCGGGAAGCTTATTAAATTAACGTGAAAAAATGTCGCTTCATAAGTATTTCATTTCCCGTTGTTTTAGCATGACGGGAAAAGGATTAAAAATATCAGGAAGCTTACTGAACGTGAAAAAATGCTACCGACTTGTAGTCCTACGCGATTCAAGTATCCAACTAATTTTCTCAAAACTAAAATGATATGTATAAGTTCGCGAATTTATGAAAACAAATATACTTTGTTTTCATTTATTTTGCTATTAAAATGGATAAACAGGAAACAGATAGTCTAAGTTAGCGGATGTGAAACCGGCCCTAACAAACATAATCCGATCAAGGTTTGACGGACCGCCCAGCAGCCCACTTACACTGAAAGATTGGAGTAAGATTACACGATATAGACTTACACGGGGAAAAGAAGGAAAACAATACATGAAGTAGACCTATCTGTGTGTATGGTATCAGATAACGATTTATGACATTAACAGATGTGAACTGTATCAAGATTTAAGCTTACGTAAAAAATAATGTATTATACCACTGCAACTATTCGAAGGCCAGTTTTGCCGCATTGGTAGCTAGTGATTGATAAATCTAAGGTAGTCACCACGATTATCAACTATATTTATAACTGGAACACATTGAATATTGGAGCCTTTTATATTCTACAAAATACAGCACGGCCTATTTGAAGTTCCCCACATGTAGCACCAAAATTCCAGGAGACATCAGAAAGAAGGACAAAAACAAGATTGGGCAAATAATTCAAACGTTGTTTTCGTTTTCTCTCGCGCCATCTACCAGAACTAGAATGAATTGCATCAAGGAAAGACAACGGCAGCAAGATAAGTTGAATGATTGACTTTTTTCCCCAGCAGTCTGAGAATCCTTCACACGAGGCGTACGGTTTGAATTCTCCACTTCTAGAAGTTTAATTTGGTAGTTAAATAAACACAACGTAAATATACAATCTTTTAGATTTGTGTACAGTATTATTCAGAAATTTTTTCCTGGCGTCGTTTAGTAATCGTCACACTTTAATGAAATTTTGCACACAGCTACCCTGAGGATTATTCAGCGCGTGCTATCCCTTTTTGTAAATATCCACATTAATTATAGTTATTGCTGATGTCAGTCCCATAGGACACATTGTAGGGTTTTGAAGTTAAAATTATGTTGACCAATTAACTAGTAATCATTTATAACTTGAAAATCTAAGAAACGACATAAACCAGTATAGAAATGCCAGTTTAGAATACGTCTCTGGTACAGTTAGCATTCTCATTTTCTCATTGTGTGTCACATTTCACCTAAAATGAAAGTGCTTAAATAGGCATAAGTCACAGGGACCTGATAATTTGTTACAGCTATATTTGGACCTATACTAAATATGGTGTTTAGAGTAATTCTACACGTTTTTTTGAGGGGTTATATCAAATTTCGGTAAAATGTCACGGAATATTGATCAAAACCCCCCAAACGTGTAAAATTACTCGAAACACCTTAGTTTAGGTCCAAATATAGCTGTAACAAATTATCAGGTCCCTGTGGTATAAGAGGAGGGTCCAAAGCAAAGCATATCAGCAAGTGAACTTGTGCACTGTCAAGCGTTACAGTGGATTAAGGCAATTTTATTTTTTCAAATGAAAATGAGGAGATAAGATAAAATGAAAGACAAAAACATGAAATTTGTCTATAATATATTATTCTTATTTTAAACATTCCCGCTACATAGATATTTCTTGAATTAAAGGTTTGACCAATAGAATTCGACCTTGTACTTTACCGCGGATCAGTTCCGGTTTACAATGGCGGCCTTTCCACCGCTGGCACAGGTTTGTGATGTGTATTTCCTCAAATTCTCAATAAGTGTACGAATGATTGAGTTGTAGTTAATGCAAATACACAGAAATAATGCATATATTTATATATTTGCATAACATGTTAAAGGCTTCTTGCTTTGCTATACAAATATCCGAATTATTTGGCATGATATGACCCTGCTGTCAAAATAGGAAATGTTAGCAGACGGTTCAACGTTGAGAGGTGTTCTTATATTTTACAGTTTGTGTGTGTGTTTCATTAGCCTGTTTCACGGAAATTATGTAGTGATTTTCTGTTCATATTTATGACAACTGTAACACATTTCATTGTTTCAACTTAAACTGTTGACGTTGCAAATCTATTCCAGGAGGATAATAAGATAACTGACAGATTGCCCCTCCCCTCTGTTTTCGTTTTGAAACACTTTACCATAACAGCCCATACCATATAAACTCACCGTATATAATATACTGTGGTAAAATTAGTTGTGTTATAACAACTGTTAACTGCTAGTAAAACCGTTTAATTTATATGGACATGAGCGGAAATCATTGATCCAATATATAATAAATTTATACTTATTTTTCAGATTGCTGGTGCTCATATGGGTATTTATGAAGGTTATTATAAACAGGTATATATTTTACACATATTCCTTTTTTTTTTTATATATTTTTGTAACTTGAATAATGGTTATGTTCATTTAAGTAAAGACTTCATCCTCACATAATTCATATATTTATGAAAAAATATTACACCACCTGATGGTCTGTCCCATAAAATGTACCTATGATTGGCACAGTTTGCAATTTAGATATCTCATATATTGATGGTTAGGTTTTTAAAATCATATTTCTATCCATATTTGAGTTACAACTCCTCTATAATATATATTGTACTGCTTATTTTTTATGTCTAGTATACATTTCTGTTCATTGTATCCATGAATGTTTCAATGTGAAATAAGATGTGTAGCAGAACTGGGTAGATTCGCGACAACCAGGTAACTCAATCAGTAGAGCGTCCGTCTATACTTTGGAGGTCCCTGGTTCGAAAACCAGTCTGGCCATTGCATTTCTCCTTCTCCTGTTACAAAATTGGGAAGCTAATTTATAACCCAAGTTTCATGCGTTGGGTCACTGGTATAGACTTAGCAAGGGGCTACCCGAATCTGGGTGTAAATAGTTGTGTCTTTGGGGGCAAATATTGCTATGATTATGTTGTCACATCATTACTGGTGAGTTAAGAGACATGCAAGTTACATATCCAGATCTTAGTATTTTGAGAAAATGCAAATGGTGGGAAATTTTAACCTCAGGCTTTACTTTTACTTAAAAAAGTGCCCTAAAAAACCTGGAGTTTCTTAGACCTATGAATCATGTAGTAAAATTCCTGTTCAAACCTTTTAAATATGTTTAATATAAAGAAAAAAATCTTGTTGTACTGATGAATAATGGCATTTTTTTTATTATGAAGATAATAAAAAGTCTCAATTGCGAGAGTAGATTTTTTTTACGGTTATTGATGTTGATAATTCATGAAAATTTTGGTTTTCTACAAAAAATATCTACAAACATCATAGTATTCTAACACTGCTATAACATCCATTGTCATTTTTGTAGACTTTTAATGATACCTGAATTAAGTGTAATTTATATTACATTGTATTAGCATCATTATAGAGCAATATGAAGTGTACATATATTATGAATTTTCAGGCAGATCCCAATGGAACGGGAAGCATTGGCGCTTTGGACGCAGCATCCTTTCTGAAAAAGTCGGGCCTCAAAGATACAGTCCTATCACAGGTATTTATGTTGTTTATGCGACTGTATGTTCTACGCTAGTCTTTTGAAGACGAAATCTTAAAATTGGCTCAACATCAGCCAAAGTACAGGCATACAAATCGCTAGTTTGACCATCACTTGAGTATGCCTGTACAGTATGGGACCCTCACACCCAAACAAATACTGACAAGTTGGAAATGGTCCAGCGAAGGACAGCGCGCCATGTGCTCAATAAGCACAGGTACAACCATCGAACCTCCAGTGTGTCAGACCACCTAAAGCTGCGCCCTCTAGCAGATAGACGTAGAGATGCTCGTCTGACCATGCTTCATAACATTGTAAACCAGAAAGTCGCTATCGTAAAATCAGACAGATTAATCCCTACAGTTAGAAAATCCAGAACAAATCACCAGTTTTCGTATCAAATTCCCCACTCAAAAACCCAGACCAGAAAGGCATCATTCTTCCCTCGAACTATACCCGAGTGGAATAAACTCCCACCTGACATTATTTCAAGGCCCACAACGGAATTATTCAAATCAGCCCTCTACCGTCACCTTTCAAACGCAAATTAGACCATCTCGTATTTTTTTAAAAACAATCTCTTTCCATGTTTCACTCCTCGTCTGACATTTTATCTTCAAATTGTTGAAGTTGGTCAGTACCATTAAGAAGTAGAAGTAGAAGTATGTTGCTATAAAAAAAAATATGCAATACAGGTGATGTGTGCTTAGGTCACAATTAGTAAAAAATATTTCAGTTTAATTAGGTATACAAAAGTGTTAAAGCATTGTATATACTTTTTACAGTAGCTCATGTAGAAAATATTTTAAAAGAAGTTTTGTGTTTCAAGACCCTATGGTCAAAGCCACAACAAGTATTTATAGCAAATCTTTTGCCGTCTCGCTAACAACTTAATTCTGAGTGTAAATTTGATCAACAATGTGTGGTTAGATATGAGAATACCTCAAACAAGTTTGTGCTTCAGGATGTAACATTCAAAATCACTATTTATGAGTAGTAAATCTTTGTCATCACTCTAGCAGCTTTCTAAACTCCACTGAATAAAATTTTAACGTTGACATGTGGATTTAGAAATATACAGATACATTGAAAGACATTATCATCGTAGAGAATGAAGTTGCTACTTAACACAATACTGTTGACAATATGGTACATACTTGTATCTATGTTTTCTGACAGCCTCTTATGCCTTTGAAGGGTTTAGACGTTTTAACTGTTACTCAAACGACTTAAAAAAAAAAAGAGCCAACAACAGAAAGTCAAGATCACACTGAAAAAAAATATGTTTTGATTACCTAAAACTTGTAAGAGTCTCTTACATATATGTATATATGTATCATATGAACTTTTATCTACGTAGATATGGGATTTATCAGACCCAACAGGAAAGGGTTATTTGGAGAAGGTTGGTTTCTTTTCGGCTATCAAGTTTGTATCAATGGCCCAAAACAACTCAGAACTAAATGTTTCCAATCTCGTTGCCGACATCACTGCTCCAAATCTGGTAAGTTCATTAGGTTTTAGTATGAGCCAAGATACTTTCATCCTCGATATCCAGGGGTTATGCTCACTTTCGTTCTCTGCACCCCTGGAATATGTCATAGCAACATTGAAGGCTCGGTGTGCGCCACCTTGTTGATGAGACAAGAAGACTAGGTCGATCCTTTGATGTACAGCAAAAGAATCTCGCGGTCACGTAAAGGTAAAAATTGGCAGGCTTTGAAGTTGGGCATCTCTCCTTTGTAATCTTCAAAGGACAGGTATCAGCCTAGCGTTTGGTCAGGGTTTTTCAACTGAGACCAATCAAACAGCTATCTTCGTGCCTTCAATTTTGCTATGACATATTCCATGGGCATAGAGAGTGAAAGTGAGCGCAAGCCCTGACAAGTTTGATAAAGCACTATTATTCGACTATAATTTTATAAGACTTAAATTTGTCATTTTATGCTTGATGGCCACTTTAATCAAACTAATATTTTTGAGTTATGGCTTTTTATAAATTTGGGCAAACAGGGTCCATCCAAATATCTTGCATGACTATGAACTGATTTACTTCAAGATTTAACAATTAAGATGAATATTTCATCGGGTTTGCAAAATAAACTATGTACCGGTAAATTAATTATGTAAATGGCTGGAATAGGCCGTCAATTGGCACCAAAGCAATTTCTAGTTGTCAGCAGAACTTTTGAAAAACTTGCTGTCTAATAAAAGATTGTGTTTTCTTTTGTGTGAACACAGGGGCCAGTGGAAGAGGTGGTTTCCGAGTCTCCATCCCACAGTGCTGCTGGAACAGGGCAGTGGGCTCTCAGTGTAAGTTGTTTACTGTCCATGGTTGTCTGTGGGAATCAAGTAATTTCATAAATGAAATACAGGTCATATAATTACTCTATGCTAATGTAGTTTATTACAAGTTTGGCTTACACACCTTTCATTAAGTCAATAGGAAATGGCTACTGTATGAGGCCAATTATGGGCACCTATCATGATGCTCCACACTTTCTGATTTTAACATCAACTGAAAGGCAAACAGAATACTTTCTTTATTTTTGAATTGCAAATTTATATCGACTTCAATATGTTTAGATTACGGCTTGATAAGGAAATGAATAACAAGCCATGATGAAATGGAATAGACTAGACTTTTGAAGAATTTTCACTTTTTATCATACTTAGTTGAACTGTTTTGAAAGCTTGTGAATTTCATAAAGATATGGTTTATATAGATTTGGGTGTGTTTCAGGCGAGTGAGAAGACCAAGTATGACCAGGTGTTTGACAGCTTACAGCCAGTCAATAACTTATTGTCTGGTGAGAAAGTTAGACCTGTAAGTATATCAACAGTTCGTAGTTTGTGAATAATGTGTACCGGGGAACTCTCGCCCAGTAAAATATTCACCCTTTGCCGATAAAATCCATGTTCGCATGGTGTTAATTTTCACCATTCACATGTAATTTAAATATATTGTATTGTTGTGTACTTATATATTTACTGTCAGGATAAATTCACCCGCATTGGGGACAGAAAGGCGAAAGTTAAACTGCTGCGAACATTTCCGGACATACACTATATATATAGAATCTGATATAATCTCCCACCTTATATGTATGTAAGATCCACGTGTCCCATGTGAAAAACTTTTGTGGGATACATGTATCCCACATGGCTGCATTCAGTGACCTTTTCTATTATGATGTCACAATCAGATGACAACAATGTACATGACATCACGATGCATTGAAAGCCCATCAAAACATTGTTCTATTGACTGTGACAATCTTGTCATCGGCAAGCAACACCACCTCAGCAACATAAAATCTAAAGTACTGCACAAGCTTGCCCTGAAGGTCTTGCATGGATCTTTGAATACAAAGTATACTATACTATACTTTATTATGCTCTTAGTTTGTGTATATGTTATACAGAACATTTGATATATCAAATGTTGCCTTTGTATTGTTTATGTTGTATTGTTACCAAACTTTCAGTTGAGAGATGGAAGTTCTACCCTCGGGTGAAGAATTTGATGTCAGATCCTCAGCAAAGTATTGGTTCTGACCCAAATGCTACTACACCCTCGTGTCGAATATCAATATCCCACATACCCATGTATGATTGACTAACAGGGGTCAAACATTTCGTGGTATGAGAGTAGATGTAAAGTGTGAACCCAGTACTGTGGGTCATTATCCTTATAGTTATATATGATTTACCTACATACAATTTGTATCCAGTATCAATTAAGTAGAAAAGTTTTGTTGATATCACTGAGGATTTTTCATTTATTTTGTGTTGAACTTGATTTCAGGTGCTGATGAATTCCAAGCTCCCGGTTGACATTCTGGGCCGTATATGGGACATGAGCGACATAGACAAAGATGGCTACCTGGATCGTGAGGAATTTGCTGTGGTAAGAAGTTGATTTTAGGTTATCCCTGAATGATGTTATCTTTCTATAATTCATCATTCATAAGTGTCATCCAATATAAAAACATATTATATCGAAATATTTTCTTTAAAATAAAAAACACAACAAAAACAACAAAACAAAGATATATTTATTATGCCGTGGAGCAGCGTCCGTCGTCCGTCGTCTGGCGTCAATATTCTACTTTAAACGACTTCTTCTTAATAACCGAAAGGCCTAGGGTGATGATTTTTGGCCAGAAGCAAACTGAGATGAAGGGCTACAAAGTTTGTTAAAATTAATTACCTTCACCCATTTTCAAGGTCACTGGGGTCAAATATGTTAAAAACTTTAAACAACTTCTTCTGAATAACCAAAATGCCCAGGGAGATGATATTTGGCCAGTAGCATGCTTGGGTGAAGGGCTACCAAGTCTGTTCAAATGAATGAATTTAACGTATATTCAAGGTCACAGGGGTCAAATATGTGAAAAACATTAAACAACATCTTCTGAATAACTAAAATGCACAGGGTGATGATATTTCCCCAATAGCATGCTGGGGTAAAGGGCTATCAAGTTTGTTGAAATAAATGACCTTCACCTATATTCAAGGTCACAGGGGTCAAATATGTGAAAAACATTAAACAACTTCCTCTGAATAACCAAAATGCACAGGGTGATGATATTTGGCCAGAAGCATGCTGTGATGAAGGGCTACAAAGTTTGTTTAAATTAATTACCTTCACCCATTTTCAAGGTCACAGGGGTCAAATATGTTAAAAACTTTAAACAACCTCTTCACAATAACCAAAATGCCCAGGGAGATGATATGTGGCCAGTAGCATGCTTGGGTGAAGGGCTACCAAGTTTGTTCAAATGAATGACCTTCAATTATATTCAAGGTCACAGGGGTCAATTGTCTTAAAAAAACTTTAAACAACTTCTTCTGAATAACCAAAATGCCCAGGGTGATGATATTTGTCCAGTAACATGCTGGGGTAATGGGCTATCAAGTTTGTTCAAATGAATGAATTTAACCTATATTCAAGGTCACAGGGGTCAAATATGTGAAAAACATTAAACAACTTCTTCTGAATAACTAAAAGGCACAGGGTGATGATATTTCCCCAGTAGCATGCTGGGGTAAAGAGCTGTCAAGTTTGTTCAAATGAATGACCTTCACCTATATTCAAGGTCACAGGGGTCAAATATGTNTTCAAGGTCACAAGGAGCAAATATGTTCAAAATATTTTAACAACTTGTTCTGAATAACCAAAACGCTCAGGGTGTTGATATTTAGTCAGTAGCATACTAGGATCAAGGGCTACCAAGTTTGTTTAAATGGATGACCGTGAATCATATTCAAGGTCACAAGGAGCAAATATGTTCAAAATATTTTAACAACTTGTTCTGAATAACCAAAAGGCTCAGGATGTTGATATTTAGTCAGTAGTATGCTGGGGTAAAGGGCTATCAAGTTTGTTGAAATGAATGACCTTTACCTATATTCAAGGTCACAGGGGTCAAATATGTGAAAAACATTGAACAACTTCCTCTGAATAACCAAAATGCACAGGGTGATGATATTTGGCCAGAAGCATGCTGTGATGAAGGGCTACAAAGTT
>NW_018404383.1:1061628-1080245 GCF_002113885.1 Mizuhopecten yessoensis
AGGCTCAGGATGTTGATATTTAGTCAGTAGCATGCTGGGATCAAGGACTACTATGTTTGTTAAAGTGAATGACTTTGACTTATATTCAAGGTCACAGGGGTCAAATTTGTTTAAAATCTTTAAACGACCTCTTCTGAATAACCATGGGTCCCAGGATGTTGATACTTTGCAAGTTGCATCCTGAGATGAAAGGCTATAACATTTGTTCAACATAATGACTTAATTTGCCTGTAGCTTTATTTTAGATCACTTTTAAGGTTACAAGTGTGAGATTTATACCAGGTGAGCGATGCAGGCCCATTGGGCCTCTTGTTAAAAGAAATTCACCTGGTTTTTGAGTCATTAGAAAAAGTCATTTAATCATCCTCATATACAACTGAAGTGTACATAACTGTACAACTGTATTCAAACTTATAGTACAGAAAATCAGAGGTGTTCAGTCTTTCTACGGGAAGTACGGCTTTCCTCCACCACCAAAATCTGGCACGTCCTAAAATGACCATAGCTGTTAATAGGACGTAAAACACAAACAAACCAAACCAATGATCAGTCGAAAGACACTAAATTACCCATAATGCTGTTGATCCATTGTTGTGATCTAATGGGTATGAAGCTTTTTATTGCTGCAACATATATATCATTTTCAAATGTTATGTTTTCAGGGAAATTACTTGGTTAGTATAGATTTATTATCATGACATAAATTCTTAATTTTTAGGCCATGCATCTTGTGTACCGGTGTCTAGAAAAGGAACCGCTACCTGCCACATTACCTCTCATGGTAATACCACCCTCTAAGAGGAAGGCAGGCGTGGTTCCAGTAGGCGTGGTCCCAGCAGGCGTACCGGGTGGTGTCCCGGGTGGTGTACCGGGCGGTATCCCAGGGGGGGTCCCAGGCTTTGTTCCGGGGGCTATCCCTTCCGGTATAGCGATGGGCGGTGTACCTGTCCTCACCCCAAATGTCACCGGACGATCCACACCACCCCAGCGGTCAGACTCGCCCAGTGTAAGTAAAAGACTATCCTACTGAGAAGAAAATGTATTGCATACAATGGGAGGATATCGAAAGTCAATCAATCCTTTTGAGAACTCATAAAAGTTGTCACTTGGGGTTTTGGTAGAATGGTAGAATGCTCTGATGTCGCCTGGTACCAATAGCATACTCTAAAATCTTGTTTGACTTGAAAAGAAAAGTGCTCTGTTTTAGGCACTTTGACTTTCTTGCCATAGTTATAACCTCATACATGTTAGGCATGTTTGAGTCCATTACCGTAGTACTCAATCGCCACACTTGTTCACCGATTGGGGCTATAAACACAATTAAGATGATTTTAATGGTGTTTCGTCAATATTCTTTTAGTTACCTTGTTAGTTTTGCGTTTTAATGGGATGTTTCCATAGAAGAATATTAAATTGTTTATTTAAAAGGAAAACGTTTTAATTTTTCTGGTGACCTGTTAGCAAAATTTGAAATTTGAAATTTTATTGTATACTGTTAAATGTTTGCTGCAGTTTCATTTTTCGCCTTTCTCACCATCCGCAACAAGGGTTAATTTATCAGGACAGCGAATATTAATACACAGTCTTCCCTATAGTAGAATTATATGTAAAGGGCAAAATTAACACTGGGCTAATAGAGATTTAACAGAGAAGGGGAGGATATCTGACTGGACCAAAGGTTCCTGGTATACAGTAGTTAATCTGTCATTTTGGATTGTGTTATGTGTTATAGTTAGGTTTTTCCTTTGTAGTTGAATGTTCCGTGGGTTGTCACTGCGGCAGAGAGGACCAATTTTGATTTAATGTTTAAGAAAGCAGATTTAGACATGGACGGATTGGTGTCTGGTCTAGAGATTCGCGAAGTCTTCCTCCAAAGTGGTGTTCAAAACAACATATTGGCTCACATCTGGTAAGCTCCATTTAATTGTTTAGATTTACGTTTCTGTAAAAACATGCATCAGAAATAGCCAAATTATAATGTTGTAACCAGATATTAGAAAAATTACTGTTTCAATGTAGTACAATTATTTCCTGAGTTTGTTTATAAACCACTGCTAATATATATAACAAGCACACTCAAACTTGACTGTCACAGGGGCTTGTGCGACACCAAAGGATCTGGCAAGCTTAACCCAGAACAGTTTGCACTGGCCATGTACCTAATACAGAAGAAGTTGAAGGGAATCGATCCCCCTGCTCAACTCAGTCCTGACATGGTCCCTCCTTCCATGAGGCCCAAGCAGGGTGCTGATCCTACAGCTTTTGGAGTTACGGTAAAGTTTAAAGATCAGATTATACATCATTGGTTTTGTACTATGTAAGTTTCATAATTACGAGGGAAACTAAATTTATACTGTATTCAATTTACAATTTCCAGATTGTTGGGCATGTAGTGTTGCTTTACTAGAGATTGTTGGGTATGTAGTGTCAGTTTACTAGAGATTGTTGTGTATGTAGTGTTACTTTACTAGAGATTGTTGTGTATGTAGTGTCACTTTACTAGAGGTTGTTGTGTATGTAGTGTCACTTTACTAGAGGTTGTTGTGTATGTAGTGTCTCTTTACTAGAGATTGTTGTGTATGTAGTGTTACTTTACTAGAGATTCTTGTGTATGTAGTGTTACTTTACTAGAGATTCTTGTGTATGTAGTGTTACTTTACTAGAGATTCTTGTGTATGTAGTGTTACTTTACTAGAGATTGTTGGGAATTTAGTGTGACTTTACTAGAGATTGTTGTGTATGTAGTGTTACTTTACTAGAGATTGTTGGGTATGTAGTGCTACTTTACTAGAGATTGTTGGGTATGTAGTGTCAGTATACTAGAGATTGTTGTGTATGTAGTGTTACTTTACTAGAGATTGTTGTGTATGTAGCGTTACTTTACTAGAGATTGTTGTGTATGTAGTGTTCCTTTACTAGAGATTGTTGGGTATGTAGTGTTACTTTACTAGAGATTGTTGTGTATGTAGTGTCACTTGACTAGATATTATTGGGTATGTAGTGTTACTTTACTAGAGATTATTGGGTATGTAGTTATATTTCATTGGTTCTGTTGAATTCATAGTTTCATCATTCAGTGGAAACCATTGAAATAAATTATATGCTATATTTAAGGAATTCGTTCTTGGTGATTTAAATGTGGTGTACTTGTGACACTTAAACATCACCTAAGTGTCTTGTTCTATCTAACAGGACGGCACAAATGCTGGACCCTATGGGCATGTTGCAGATTTCTCTGCCATCAAAGAATTAGGCATCATCAGCAAAGATATTGAAGATATGAAAAGGTAACAATTTGTTTTTTTTTACCTTGAGGTTATAATTACCTAAAAATTGATATTGTCTAGGAAAATGATGGATAATTTGTGATTTCTGATTAAGGAATCACGTTTTGTTGTAAAAGAATGAGTCATAAGGTGTAAAACCAATGGCATAAATATAATATTATTGTATACTGAAAGTTATGCAGAGTGGTTGAAGAACAGGGTCAAAAAATTACAAGCAACAAGTCTTTTGGTTCTGCTCCGTGACTGATTGCTATGTCAACAGGTTTTGATCGACCACTGAGCTTCTTATCTGATGTAAAAATGTTCAGGTATAGATAATCAAGAGCCTTTTGATACGGGAATAAATATTCTAAAAGAACTGACAGATATACTGGATTTATGAAACCAGAAGTGCAATGTAGTTGTCTTGGTCACCACTCTTTGAAATTCATATAGTCACATTGTAATCAAATGGAATGGGAGATCGATTTTAAATGAATCCCTCTAGTAAGTAATTTTAGGTGTATAAACAAGTTTTCAGCCCTTAATATTTCATCATTCTTTGCTTTATGGATCAAACCAAACATGAGGGTACCTACAAAATTATGCAATTTTGAAAAGAATTAAAGACAATTTGGAAATTGCTCTGCTCTGTGAAACAGGGAAAAGCTGCAGATAGAAAGGGACAATGCTCAGAAGGAAGCTGACATTAAGATTTGTAACGGAGAGGTACAGATGTTACAGAAAGAGTTGGATGCTATTACCGCCACGCTACAGCAACTGGAAAGTCAGAAAAAGGAGGCTCAGAAACGACTGGATGAGCTGGATGACAAGGTTTGAATTCTTTCTAACTTAAGAGTGTTGAATCAAGTGCATGGCTATAACTTTATTTTCTTTCCAACATTATTACAGACTCCCATACAAAACGTTTGTCAAAGTTACATAATTCTGTGTCAGACAGATTAAACAACATTGTCTGTTTACTTCTATTTGGTAGTTGTCAGAAATCAATATTTACTTAAGATAATTTACCTTTCTTACAGAAGTCAAATTTAGAAAGCAATATGAAAGAGATGAAGGAAAAGTTGGAAGAGGAACAAAAACAGGTATTTTTGTTTTTGCCCTAATTCCATGTTCAAGTAAGACGTTGATATTAAACATGTCAAAATTGAAGTGTCAATTTTCTGAGTGGAAATAAAGAAGGCTTGTTGATTTTGATGCTCTTTCTATAACCTTAGACTTAAACATTAAAGAAAAATTTCAAATTAAAAAAAAACATTCTTTATAAATTCAATTTTAATATGTTGCAAAGATCAGATGAAAATTAACCATATCTTGGCAATGTTGTCAGATATAGCTATGAGTTGAATTCATCAGATGATTTCGTTACAGATCGTTACAGATCGAATTATTTTTGAATTATTTTTGTAATAATTTTTGTTTTATTGTTTCAAAGGTGAATAGTCTAAAATCTCAAATAACAACACAAGAAAATTCTGCAATGGTAAGTAGACAGTATATATCAGTCTTTTATCATTTCATTGTTTTATAACAGGTTATAACTACCAAATATTTGTATTTTTACTTTTATGAATTGAATGGGCAGTTAGTTTTGTTCTTGATCTCACAGGTTGATAATAGAATATGGACATTAGTTATGACCAATTTTCAATACCAAATTGTTTCCATTAATAAAGTGTTACTTGTCTCAAATAGGAACATGTATAAATTGAAAACCTGTCTATACCAGACATTCACCTATAGTCCCAATGTAAATCAAATTTGCAGAAGTGTTAAGCTGTCCATTGAAATAGTTCAAAATATTTCAGAACATTTCTCGCAGTGGTATAAGTGCTATATCAAAAAAGTGTTGAGACTTATTAACATTATGTATTTTAATAGAATCAAGAAGAAGATCTTTCCAAGCTACGTGTAGATCTAAACAGTCTTCGAGCTGAAGAAACAAGGCTGGAGCAACAAGTAGATGCCGGTAAACTACAATTGGATTTACTGGTCAAGTCTAAAAAAGACATTTCTCTCCAAGTCAATCAGGTAGGTACTCTTCTGTAGATTTAAGGAAAGTATTCGGAGATAGGGAATTTTCTCTACAAGGTAATCAGGTTGATTGAAGGAAGATATCTCCTTCCAAAAATAAGTCAATCTTCATTATGTTAAGGGGAAGAGGAGCAGAGAGGCACACTTTTTTCCTATGGCCGTCCGTAAACTGTATAATGCTTTAAATTCGCGGGGTCAATGTTTTGCAGTTTCATATTCAGTACATATTCACAGGGGTTAAATTTTGCTGTGCACACAAATCCCATGTGTCGTGCAAAGTATTTTGAGTGTCATCATTTAAGGGTTAAACCCTCAAAATACAGGTAAACAGTTTAAAAACACTGATCCCAAGCATCGGCATCCGCCAGTGACTTCACGAGAAAGAAAATCAAATGTGTATGTATCTTTGTAGGAGTAAACTGTGATCAATTAAACACCTACTGTGTACACATAAATATGTTGTGGCCACTTATATGTAAGTGTTGTTTTTACATGGACTGTCCAGTTGTCCTGTGATAATCTGATTTGAGTTCATTTAAGCTTGCATAACAGCGTTGGGTTATAAGTATTTTCAACATGTTGTGATAAGGTCCGTAAAAGTGGTAAACGCTTTCAATAATTTGGCTGGTGTTTAGAGTTCACGGATATTAATTAGTCAAAGCGCGAATATAGCAAAATGAAACCCCCCGCGAAATATAACTGCTATACTGTAAATGTTTAAGGCGCCACTACCCATATCTTATAATTTACAAGTGCCTCCCTATCCTTTCCATTTATTCTTATCTGGAATAGCCCTTTCACTTATTTATTGTTTATTGCAAGATGGTTTAAATGGTGAAGTGAAGAACTAAATGAAAAAAAATGAAAAAAATACTACATTTATCAATAATTTAAAGTGAAAGATCAATTTCATTTTCAGACTCGAACAAGAGTTCAGCATCAAGAGGACCAGAAGAGAGGTATGAAGCAGAGCTTAGGAAACTATAGCTCACAAATTAATGGTGACCTGACATCAACATTGTCGGGGATACAAATGGATGACCAAATGAGTTCCCGGGCGACGGTAAGTTACTACAATTATGTGGCAAGGGCAATTATGCAAATCAGTGTAATTAGTTTTTGTGAATACTCCTTTCCATGTTTGTGCTTGAGAAGATATTTTTGTAAGGGTTTCCATTCAAGAAAGAAAGAATGTTTCTCCCACAACCACTGTAGGTTTCCGTCCCATTCGATAAAACTAGCTGCTAGGAATTTGTAAACATTTTTATATGCCCACTAGTGAATAACACCCTGTATGTTATTTCATTCGTCAATCTTTCTCAATATGACGTTACCGGTGGTAAGTTACAATGCTTTGCGACGTCATCTTCCCTTGTGATTTCATAGTTCATGGCAGTTGTTTCCCTGCTCAGGAATCGGGAATAATGAACTCCCAAGACAAACATATAGTTTTCTAGGTAAAATGTCTGAACATTTTGGGGAGAAATAGTCCCAAAACTTGTGATAGTTGATTATCATAATTATCTAACTCTCGTTTGTTAATTTTCAAATTGTAAGACACTCGGTCAACTTCATGTCTTTATACAATTTGAAATTTAACTAACTCAAGTAAGATAAACATATTAACCTTCCATCACTCATTAATGTCTAAATAAATAGATATTTACCCATATCAACCAGACCTATATATGTGACATATAATATACTGAAAGCCATTTCTAGGACTGTTTGTGAGCTCTCCTATAGATAACTGGTAGCTCAGAGAGGTCATGACACATTTCTTATTGGTGTGATTCTGATAATTGTACAATAACATTGTGTATAATCCATTTTACACCTTTGTTACAAGTAATACTGAAACATAAACAGTGTATGAGAAATGAGTTGCCCAAATGTGTAAATTTGTAAGTTTAAATCAATATACAATGTATACCACAACTTATTGTATTCCTACTCTGATTTTTAAATTCTTCCTAGGTCGGTAGTCCTGCGAGTTCACTTGGTAGTTTTAGTACTGGGTCAGCAGTGGACGACTTCAAGGATGATCCGTTTAAATCCAAAGACCCGTTTGGTGGAAGCGGTGGGAGCGTCAATGTTCAAGCAGATCCCTTCCAGTCTGAGGACCCATTTAAAGGCAGTGAGTACCATGCATTAACGATAGAACACTCTCTGAAATGTTTTGCAAATGTTTGCCTGTATGTTAGGGCTTTAAAACAATATATTGTGCGACGTTATGTTGCGATATTTTGAATACAGTACAAAACACCGTTTTTTTTGGGAGGTCACAAAACACCTATGATATTTTCCAGATTTTGTCGTTTCTCATATCAGTTCCAACATGGTGAGTGACAGCTACAGCTTGGCATGCAAGACGAAAAGACATGAATTGTATGAAAAACATTTAAGTCATGGCCATTTTACACCAAGTTGTAATATTGCCATTAAAAATTTGCAACATTTGTTTCGCTCTGCTTCTGCTGTTACTATAAGTATCGGGATACGTATCGTGTCCTTACCACAATATCACAATACATATATCGTATTGTCATGTCTATAGAGACTTTTTTGCTGATCGGGATTATTTTTAAAAACTTATTTTTTCTATTCCAGGTGATCCATTTAAGTCAGATGGTTTTAGTTCTGATCCATTTGCATCAGAAGATCCTTTTAAGAATGCATTTAGTGGAACCACAGCCCCAACATCTAGTGCCAAAGTATATATCCAAGGCTGTTTAAGAAGTCGCTGTTGTTTTAATATAATCCCGATGACAGTATTGTTTTTGGAAAACGCAGAATTTGTTGTTGTTGATGAAATCATCATTCCTTCTAATAATTTAACAGTAGACAAGATCGATTGATGTTGTGTTCCAACAATAATTCTTAAACAATATGAAGATTATGGAGAGTGATTATGATTGACTTTTACAGACACAAAAGTAATAGTGATTGTCATGGGACAGTAATTACGTTTCACTTATTGTTTATAAACTTAGCTGATGTGTAATACATGTGAAAACAGCATAATGGAAAATCTTTACCCCGTTTGATTTTTAATATTAACTCTCTGTAAGTTTCAACTCATTGTGATCACTTGAAGGGTGAACCTAACATTAGGAGAATATAAATGTTATTGTTGAAAGTTGAAAATTGGTAATGTTCCATTGAAAAATATGGGCAGATAGGAAACATAAATGTTGAACATTTTAAATGTATAATTGTAAATTTTCCCTCTGCTATTTTAATGCATAGAAAATAAAAGGATTCCTTGACAACCACCTCTATACATTGACAATATCCCAAAATTATGTAAACTGTTTTGATATAGAAGCTATACTTTTTCAATATAAATCAAATATAAGCATGTTTATATCTCCAGAAGCAATTTTCTGTAAATCCTGTCATCCAACAATTAACTATGGATTACCTAACTTATCAAACTGCCTCAAATGCAGCCAATTCTGAAATAACTCTAGCATGTTGTTTGATGTAAAAGCTTATTGAAAATTGAAATCGTAAGGGATGGTACAGCATGGTTGACGGCCCAGTCTGGGGAGTCTCAGTGTAGCATGTGCATGTCGGAGGTATCACTGTTGTACCTCTGTTTCAGGATGACCCCTTCTCCAGCATGGACCCGTTTGGTTCGGCCTTTTCTTCAACTTCTAGTCCTTCCAGTAAATTTTCTACAGACTTAGATCCTTTTGGGGGTGGTGGAGGAAGTTCTACGGCCAAACCTTCAACTTCTGTAAGTGCCTGTTGCTATTCAACACTATAGTATGCAGTTTATCCACACTCTAATTAAAGAAGTCGGTGATATTCTTTTTATTTTCGTGAATGGTTTAAGAAGTAATTCTGTATGATATATGTAAACTACAGGCTGTGTGGTATTCTAATGGATCCTGACTTACAGCATGTTTATCTTTCCTGAATTATTAAAATTTCTCAAAATTAATATCAGATGCGTTTGGAATATTAATTAGAATATTATTTATTATTTTCTGATCAAGTGCTAATCATCCAGTGCTTGCTTTGTCCAGAAATGGTAATTTAGTGAATTATATTTGGCTTTTTTGTTCTATTTTACTGGTAATATATTTATATATATATATATATATATATACTTAGTATATGGGGGCAAGGAAGTAATTCCAGCATAATTTTTATCCCTTCAGCTTATGTTAGCGGAGGGGCTTATCATTTTCAAATATTATCTATATCCCATTATATTTCTATTTCATTTTTGTGTAATGTAAGTGTTCTATGTTTTTCTGTGTCTCGATAAAGGAACAGACTGCTCCGAAAATTTTGACATTATATACTGTCTACACTGATGGAATTACTCCCTTAGTAATTCGTATCTAAGGATCCAGTGTTATATGGAAATGTATCGTTGATGTTACCTCTTTGACCCATATATTTCTCTCTGTGTGTGTATGTGTATGTGTACATTAATCAGTTAACATTAATTTATACTTTCAGAAAGTAGGAAATCTGTTTGGTAGCGATCCGTTTGCTCCAAAGCCAACAGGGAGTTCACCCTCCCCATCCCCAGCCCTTCCTCCCAAACAGAAAAAACAACCACCCCCTAGACCAGCCCCACCCAAGGGGCGTTCACCTTGTCCCAGCCCCAGTAAGCCCACAGCCAACAGTTTAGGAGTGTTCGGTAGCGACCCCTTTGCAGGATCTGATCCTTTTGCAAGTTCTGGAACGAACTCGGGGGACGATCCCTTTGCCAACTTCGCTGATTTTAGTCCCAGTAAGGTAGGTTGGATGTGAAGTATTGTTCAAGTTTGCTGTGGTGCGTGTCTAAAGTAATCTTATCTAAATATCACTAAATATAATATGTATTGTCACTTGTTGGATATTTCTGCTATCTTTTTACTGTTTTTCTATACTATTGTAGAACAAATATGTATCCAAGCACAAATGTTGAGTCGTAGAATTTTCTTGAAAGTTCAGTGAAAGTCATTTCTCTCAACTTCTTTTCAAACCCTTCTGTTTTCTCTTACCTTAATTTACAGAAATTAATCAGTTTCTTATTTCTTTCAATCTAGTGAAGTCATGATTTTCTTAACATTAATCTTGCCATTTAAAAGGAAAATGTGTAACACTTGGGTGAGAGAAAAAAACATTTTTTGTGATCGCTAAAAAAGTAATACCACTTTCTCCCACCTGACAAACCCTCCACCCCTGGCGCATCTTGGTCCATACAATATTTTCCCGTAAATCTAAAGTAACTTTAAGTAGAGGAATCAGAGCAACTCTTAATTTTTGTCATAGGTTATTTTAAATCACATTTATTAACAGTTACAATTATTTGAAGTATTTGAAATTTTCAGTCTCAAAATATCTTAAAATATCTGTATAGATGATTTCAATAGGGGTAAATAGCAGCCATATTTCTGTATAGATGTTTTCAATAGGGGTAAATAGCAGCCATATTTCTGTATAGATGTTTTCAATAAGAGTAAATAGCAGCCATATTTCTGTATAGATCTTTTCAATAGGAGTAAATAGCAGCCATATTTCTGTATAGATGTTTTCAATAAGAGTAAATAGAAGTCATATTTCTGTATAGATGTTTTCAATAGGAGTAAATAGCAGTCATATTTCTGTATAGATCTTTTCAATAAGAGTAAATAGCAGCCATATTTCTGTATAAATGTTTTCAATAAGAGTGAATAGAAGCCATATTTCTGTATAGAGCTGTATCGATAGCAGGACGTTCCTTACAGTTATTAACTATCATTTTTCTTTTTTTTTTCATAGTTGAACAAATTCAGTTAATTATAAATGCTTGCAAAACTATTTACCATCGTGAAAACCAGAATAGAATATAATGTAGTCAGGAAAATATTGACAGTTTGATACTGCAAAATTGGAATGATATTTAATGGTACATGGATATGGTTCTCCGGTCGCTGGTTGACATCTGCTTTGCACCATGCCTTGACACATGTACATGTTCTGTATTAGAATCCATACAAATTGCCACCATATCCTGCCACAGCGATATGTATATGTATTGTTATGCTACTACCGCTGCACAGCGATATGTATAAAGCATATACAGCCTTCCCAACCCTACATAATCTACCCCACATATCATACAACTTATGTCACATTATCTTAGCTCTGGTGTCAAGTTACTGGAAATTGTTGAACTTTAACTCCTAAAAAACTATGAATGCAGTGAATGGATTTGCTCTTCACTTGGAACAAGATTCTGCAGTTATATTTTTAATTAACCAAATCAATGATTTAAGATAAGAAAATTGCTGCCGAAAAGCAGCACCCACCATTAATATGCTCCTATCCCTTATTACAGCAGGTATTATAAGCGACTCCAAATATTGATATTTAGTTCTCTGTCTATTGTTATGCCCTTGACAATGTAAAGTGCCGCTTAGCCCTTTCACCCCTATGTAACTTTAGTAGACTCTACCATGCATTGATCTAGATGAGTCCATTATGGTCTACAGTGGCGAAAGGGTTAAGGGTATTTTTATTGGACATTATTGAAAATTGTGTAGATGATTTTGCGAATAATATCTGGTACCATACTAGTGTTCGACTATGAAAGCAAGTTGTCCTTTATATAAAAAAATACATACTCAAAAAATCTTGCATAAATTAGTTTTTAATAATAAGATCCTCTTCAATGTCAAAAGTTTTATTCTTTTTTGACAAGAGTCCTTAAAATACCTGTAGCAAAATCTTTCAAGAGTTCATTCTCCTCTTTGAAAACCTACATGTGTAGACTATAGTGATGTTGTGATAACGGACTCCCTATGTATTTTCCCTATTATGATACTTGTAGATATAGGGTCACTCTTATATCACTGCTGTCCAGTTGTTGATGTGGTTGGAATGATCTGACTAGAATATTTTGGGAGTTAAATGTTGGCAGACCGATTTCGGGCACGACAAATCATCAGAACAGCTAAACATACACTCTGGTCTGGTTTGGAATCAGTGGTTAAAAATCACAATTTTTTCAATGTTCAATTTAAATCAGTTTTGAGTTTTGTGTTATGTCCTCAAATGATGTCCCCAGCTGTTAAAAGGACGTTTAACAAAAATAGAGTCATACTTTACAAGAAAACGTATGGAAGAAACAATGGGGATTTCTGAAATTTTAACAGTGTATAAAATTGATCGTCAACATCGTTGTGACTTTTAACCTGATGTTCAATGTCAATCATGATAAAACAGTTCTTACCCCAACACTCACTCCAGCTGATCCAGTCAGACTGTTCCAATCACATTGAAAGCTGTCTGTGTATTAACCTGGTGTATTGTAGTACTAACCCTATCTATATAACTCTCTGTCTACAGTTTGAGGATGACAAGGCAGCGTGGGGTTCAAGTTAATTCTGACATGTGTGAGCTTACTGTACTAGCACAATGCCTGCCAACAGGACGATCTCTCGTGTGTTCAAAAAACATGTGATAATATCTAACCAGTGTAGGCAACACAACCGTGTTACTGTACTGGATCACAGTAGACGAGGAAACAGGAAGATGGAGAATACAGAAGGAAGTTGCAGTTTGATTAAACTAAGTGTTATTTTGCATGTTTAGATTCATAGATGATTGGACAATCTCAAGTGTAGGAGGAAGAAAACGTTTGTTAGATCATCAAGATAAATAACTTATCCATTAATTACGCATTTCTTTATAAAAGGGAAATAAGTTTGCTAACATGCTTCATGGCTAATCATAAACGGTTAACTACAAGGTAGAGAAGTGAAACAAGTGTTCATCAAACGTTCAAGATACTTGGATACTTACTGGTACGCTCACCAACTTCATGCATAACATTAAACTTTTCCTGTGTATTCTGTATACGGTTCAATCCCAAATCTTCGTACAATGATATGTGTATGTTTAAAGTGACTTCCAATGTATGAAGAATTTTAGTTTGTTACATACAAGTTGCATGTCCTTGTAGTAGGAAGTGATAAAAACAGATAAAGGATGAGGGGTATATATTTCAAAATGGTGAAAGCAGTATTGTTGGTCACAGATATCTCCACCGTTCCATAATATATGGTGTAGGAGTCATTATATCTTTGGAAAAGATAGAATCATAGAAAAATATCAAATTTGCCATGATTATATAATTATTCAAATTCCGAGTTTTGAAGCGTGGTTGACAGTCATTATTAAAAAAAAAATTGCATAACACCATATATATGTGTACTTAACTTTTCATTCCAAATTTTTAATATACATTTATAATGCAAGTAACGATCAATGTGGTAATTTCAAAACATACATGGTTTTGTAGGACCAATTCATGAAAACTTGAAACTTGACTATTGTAAGGAGATTTTATTGATAACACGGCATATTCGCTTCAGGAAACACTAAATCAGCGCAAACTAGATTCTTTTGATTTGATGAAAACTATGTTGTCCGTTATTTCAAAAAGGTTGTTCCCACAATTTGATATTCTGCTTAAACCGTGCAATTTACCGGTACAGGAGTCAAGTAGCAGGTTCTTACTTTTCAACCCTAATATGCTGAGTTTGTAGTGTAATAACTTTTCCTTTCCTAACGTACAAGTCTGTGCCCAGCGTATGAGTTGAATGTGTAGACAATGTCTAAACTATTAGTCTTCCTCATTACTCCTCCTGTATGTAACTGGTGATAGATGTGTGACTTGTTGTACTGTCCTATGTACAGGCGACGTTTCATTGGATCGCTGATGCTATCTGTATATATAGCAGTTTCAGACCGCATCTTGCAAAGTCAACGTTAAATTATGGATCCACTTTCAATGTTGATTTACAAAGTGCAAAAGTGAAATGACGCAATAAGTATAACATTGAAAACAAAACACGAATTATATAAAATAATAATTGATGTGGATATTTTAAGTTTATTTTTACTACAGTTGTTAAACCTCTCTGATATATATATGTATTGTAAACTGATTGACAATTTTAGTGTTTCTAATTTATTAATATTCAATGTCAAATTAAATTAAATGATAAGAATTATCAGTTAGAACATTCTAGGTAAGTACTAGTACATGTAATGTTGAACTAATGAATAAGTTGAGTTTGATGGCTATTCCAGTAGACTCGAGTCTGACAGCTCATTGATTGCATTGTGTTTGAACCCTGTCAGGACCTTTTTGTGGACACCAGCTGGGCAACAGACTCACAAAGCTGGCTGTCAGATAAAAAAGGGAATCCACCGTCACACAGTGCCTCCAAAACCGGAGATTCTCAAAACTGGGTGCTGGAGCTCCCTAGCTGGTCAGTGGACAGTGACTCGTCCCAACAGACCTCCCCCCGACTCAAGGCCGTGCTACAAACCTCAAAGACGGTCCTTCCTCTCAGCAAGGGGCGCCGGACTTCTTCCTCTTCAAGTGCAAAGGTTTCCCCTAGGACACGTCTCACCGAGTCTGTGGATGAATCTGATGCTTGATAGTTGTCTGTAAAATAAATAAATTGGTCAGGGTTATGGCAGTCTATATCGAATCAATGAACAGACATTCTTTATTTGTATATCATTATAATGAATGAAAGGACTGCTCATTGGTCTGTTGGTTTCTGGAGAGTGAACTTATTTGTTAGCAAATATTTTTGCAGTCGGTTTTTATTCCGTACTGTCAGTCTATAGTGTATGTCTGTAGAGCAATTATACTTGTCAGTGTTCTGGTCAACACACTGTCTTGGTCCTTGTTTAATCTTTGAGGTAAAATGGTTCAGATAGGTATATAATTTTGTTAATATCTCTAAAGTCAAACAGATTTGTAGACCTCTCCTTACATAATGTCTGACACTTATTTATCAGCTGCCGGTAACTGAATTTTGATGACATCGGGTGTTCAAATATTCTGCGTGATTCTGTGTTAAATATAATTGTGTTCCGATTACTGCATAAAATGTTCATATCTATCAGGAAACGTTTCATCATTTTGTAGTTTTATCATTATTTATACGTCTGACGTAAGACACCCCTAAGTTTCTAGTCATAGTCTGAATGAGATATTTCTAGACAGAACCTTATACTGTATGTTAACGCAGGATCGTGGTAGGTCAGGTGCTTGTGTACACATCTTATTACGATCACGTGATTTCATTGATGTCAGACTCGCCACTCTTTCGTAATTAGTGCTCTCGTTACTCTGTCATTAGCAGCAATTGTTGCTAATCGGCTACAATGAGGCGGTTTATATCTGTTTGTACATGTAATAGGTATAAAGCATTCATCATGAAGGGTAAATTCGAGTCCGATTCCTAGGACTCCCGACCTCTACTAAATATTAGATTTGGTTATTAATTTTAAGTATAACACAATTTCTGACTCGGCATTTTTTAAGCTGTCCTTTACTAGTATTGTTTCATCAATAGTTGATTACGGAGCCAGTCGTTGGTTATAGGACTGCATTCACCGTGAGCAACGGTCAACAGTCGCAGTAACAAAACCATCCAGTCACAAATCAAAGAATTCCAGATAAAGCATTGCCACTCAGGTCGTGTAACCGCTCCACTGAATACACGGTATTCAATTATTGCGATGCATGTATTTATTTAAAGCATAAATGGCGACGTATACTTGTATTTTACTGGTGTTTTTCGCTGGCAATGTAATTATTTGTCACTTGGCAGTTTGTATAAGTGACTTTATAATGATTGTCTTTTAAACTTAGTCAAAAGTCATTCTTACCATTCTTGCTCATATTAAAGTTCATTACTTTGATGACAGATTTATGGATGGGGTGGAAAGGAAAGGAACGTACAGTACTGAGTAGTGTTGGCCAAGTTTTGCTGCTTACTTAATTATTGTCAAACAAGCACATGAAACTTAATTGGCAGTTTCTACCAGAATATTTTCAATGTGTGCATAAAAAATAAAGAAAATTATTGAGATTTAATGAATTTTTACAATGTATGTATATATATTGTGTACGTTTTGTATGGAATCGCGGTGTTAGAATTGGAAGTGTCTTTGTAATGATACACAAACAGTGCTGTATATTTGTTTTTTTTACTGTACACACAATATGTATATGTTGTAGATATAACCTGTGATAAGTTACCATTAGTTATACACTGTTATTATTATTATTATATTGTAGCATAAATTGGCTGTATGTATATATACCTAGCACTCTCTTACAAGGTTTGGCGTGCAATGATTGAATGGATGCTGTACATTTTGTATTGATGAAGTATTTTAGCTTCTGTATTGCGTCTGTGATTGTGTGCTCTGGAGCACTTCATGTCATAGAAATTTTCTGAAAACAACACAAACCCATGGTTATAGGGTTGTCAGACAAATATTGCCAAATATCGTAGAATCTAAATGCAATGAAATACCATACCATATCATTGTGGGCTCATTGATTGAGTAATGTCTGTTGATTTAAGTTTTTTCTCTCCAGATAGTGATATAAATAAGTGTGGAAATTAAGGAGTACATTTTCTTAAAGAATGTGTATCTAACAACCTGTGTATCACCTTGTTCAGACTCGTTCAGTCTTCATCAACTCGTTAACCTCTGAAAACACATTCAAAATCTTCCAATTTGGAATAGTTCATTATGACATTTCAGTGGTGAATGAGTTGAATTTGCCATGTTCTACTTTTAAAGCAAATATTGAGCTTTACCTGGGCTGTCACTCGATTCCTTGTATTTAGATTCTTTTTCTTCTTTATTTAAAAAACTGAGTAATGTTTTATCCAATATCAAAACATTATGCGATTGTTTTTCTATGAAATGAAAGATTTTATTACTACTCGTTAGTATCAATAATGCTTTCAGTGATGAAATTAGCAAAACCAGTATATTGTATTGTCAAAGTTATTAATCTTAATTCCATTTTTGAAACTTTTATCACTTTGTCATGCTAGCAATTAGGGTTCTTAATGAGACCACAAAATGTTTCATTACTCCTTCTGGTATAATCTTCCCACACAAAAATTCTGTGAAATGTCTGTTGTTTTGAATCAAAGATGGATAATGAATTGTATTTACCCGTTCTGCATACAGCTGACGAACTTTTCTTCTGCAACTGAATATAAGGATGATTTGACACGGGAAAAAAATCAAATTTGTAAAATACGTAAAAAAAACCCAGGCAAATTTGATCAAAAGAATAATTTTTTAGAATGTAATAGTGCTTCTTCAAATTGTGTATCAATAAATGAATTTGAGGAATACAGATGGTATAATTTATGTCAGTTTGTAACATGTACATGAGATTGGTTTAATTATTAGCGATACCCACATACACCAAATATGTTCCGACAAAATTCCCAAATTATTAATACTTAAATTAATATGTGTGTGTGTAAAGTCAGTGACGTCATTTCATTATATAGTCATCATCAGCTCTCATTCATTAAATGGTTACGAAGTGCAGAATCTTTCGTGTTGTCATTAAGGAAAGTACAGTCCCTGTTTGTTTTACTTCTGGCATGCATTCACTGTTACGCGGCACCACCAAACATTTACATGCGGAATGGGCGGTGTATACTGAAGTAACAAACCAACAGTAGCCTAGAAGGAAGGAATCACGCTGATTGCCTGGTGAAAGGCTAAGACTCACTCTAATAGCTTGTGGTCGGGCTAGGGATCACTTACAACTGATGAAGGATTATTGTTACAACTGTTATGTGGATAGAGGTCACTTACACCTGGTATAGGGGTAGGTGTCACTCTGACTGTCGATTGGTGAGGAAGGGATCACTTTGGTGTAGGGTTGTTGGTCATTCTGGCAGCCTGGTGAGGGGATAGAGGTCACTTACAACTGGTATAGGGGTAGGGGTCACTCTGACTGTCGAGTGGTGAGGAAGGGGTCACTTTGACATCCTGGTGTAGGGTTGTTGGTCATTCTGGCAGCCTTGTGAGGGGATAGAGGTCACTTGCACCTGGTATAGGGGTAGGGGTCACTCTGACTGTCGAGTGGTGAGGAAGGGGTCACTTTGACATCCTGGTGTAGGGTTGTTGGTCATTCTGGCAGCCTGGTAAGGGGATGGAGGTCACTTACACCTGGTATAGGGGTAGGTGTCACTCTGACAGTCAGGTTGTGAGGAAGGGGTCGCTTTGACAGCCTGGTGTAGGGTTTAGGTTCAGTCTAACAACTTTGTGTAGGATCAAGTATAGCATACAAATAATGAGAGTTATGGATCATTTTGACAGTCTGGTGATCATGAGGGGATAGAGGTCACTTACAACTTGTATGGGGGTAAGGGTCACTGACAGTCAGGTTTGGGCCTAGTTTTCATTTAAAACTGGTAGGGGTCACTGACAACCTTGTTTGGGCCTAGTTTTCAT
>NW_018404384.1:0-124 GCF_002113885.1 Mizuhopecten yessoensis
CTAACATAGGCGGTACAACGACACAGGCGATAGTTCATCTAACATGGCCGGTACAACGACGATAGTTCATCTAACATGTCCATTACAACGAGACAGACGATAGTTCATCTAACATAGGCGGTAC
>NW_018404384.1:3929-4076 GCF_002113885.1 Mizuhopecten yessoensis
GACACAGACGATAGTTCATTTAAAATGGCCGGTACAACGACACAGACTATAGTTAATCTAACACGGCCGGTACAACGACGATAGTTTATCTAACATGGCCGGTACAACGAGACAGACGATAGTTCATCTAACATAGGCGGTACAACG
>NW_018404385.1:0-124 GCF_002113885.1 Mizuhopecten yessoensis
ACATATACAACATCAGAACACAGACAGCTGTAATGCATATAACTATAACATACATATAACATCAGAACACAGACAGCTTTAATACATATACCTAGTATCCACATACAACTTAGAAACACAGACA
>NW_018404385.1:2148-2656 GCF_002113885.1 Mizuhopecten yessoensis
AGTGTATTACATATAACTAGAACACATATACAACATCAGAACACAGACAAGTGTAGTACATATAACTAGAACAGCTGTAATACAAATAACTAGAACACGTATACAACATCAGAAGACAGACAGCTGTAATATATATAACTAGAACGCATATACAACATCAGAAGACAGACAGCTGTAATATATATAACTAGAACGCATATACAACATCAGAACACCAGACAGCTGTAATACATACAACTAGAACACACACATACAACATCAGAACACCAGACAGCTGTAATACATACAACTAGAACACACACATACAACATCAGAACACAGACAGCTGTAATACAAATAACTAGAACACACATACAACATCAGAACAAAAATAGCTGTAATACATACAACTAGTACACACATACAACTTAAAACACAGAGAGCTAAAACACAAATAACTAGAACACATATACAACATCAGAAGACAGACAGCTGTAATATATATAACTAGAACACATATACAACATCA
>NW_018404386.1:0-124 GCF_002113885.1 Mizuhopecten yessoensis
CCTGCCTATGAAAGACTATCACTATACCTGTTTATGATAGATTATCCTTTCCCCATACCTACTACTGATAGACTGTCCATATACCTTCTTATGATAGACTATTCCTATACCTGCTTATGCTTGA
>NW_018404386.1:4397-5169 GCF_002113885.1 Mizuhopecten yessoensis
GGCCCTATACCTCCCTATAATAGTTTATCTTTATACCTACTTATGATTGACTATCACAATACCTCTTTGTGATAGACTATCCCTATATCTGCTTATGCTAGACTATCCCTATACCTCCTTATGCTAGACTATCCCTATACATCCTTATGATAGACTATCCATATACCTCATTATGCTAGACTATCCCTTTACCTCCTTATGCTTGACTATCTCTATACCTTTTTTATTATAGACTATCCCTATACCTTCTTATGATAGACTATTCCCATACCTGCTTATGATTGACTATCACTATACCTGCTTATGATAGACTGTCCCTATATCTCCCTATAATATTTTATCTCTATACCTGCTTATGATAAACTATCCCTATATCTCCTTATGATAGACTATCCATAATTTATACCTGCTTATGCTAGACTTTCCCTATACCTCCTTATGAAAGACTATCCCTATACCTGCTTATGAAAGACTATCGCTATACCTGCTTATGATAGACTGTCCCTATATCTTCCTATAATAGTTTATCTCTATACCTGCTTATGAAAGACTATACCTATACCTGCTTATGATAGACTATCCAATACCTATACCTGCTTATGCTAGATTATCCCTATACCTCCTTATGCTAGACTATCCCTATACATGCTAATGATAGACTATCCCTATACCTGCCTATGAAAGACTATCACTATACCTGTTTATGATAGACTATCCTTTCCCCATACCTACTACTGATAGACTGTCCCTATACCTTCTTATGATTGACTAT
>NW_018404386.1:9521-16591 GCF_002113885.1 Mizuhopecten yessoensis
CTTATGATAGACTATCCCTATATCTACTTATGCTAGACTATCCCTATACCTGCTTATGATAGACTATCCATAAACCTGCTTATGATAGACTATCCATCAACCTGCTTATGATAAACTATCCCTATACCATCTTATGATAGACTATCATTATACCAGCTTATGAAAGACTATCCCTATACCTGTTTATGATAGACTAATCATAATTTATACCTGCTTATGCTAAACTATCCCTGTACCTCCTTATGATAGACTATCCCTATACATCCTTATGCTAGACTATCACTATACCTGCTTATGAAAGACTATACCTATACCTGCTTATGATAGACTATCCAATACCTATACCTGCTTAAGATTGACTATCCCTATACCTGCTTATGTTAGACTATCCGTATATCTCCTTATGGTAGACTATCCCTATCCCTCCTTTTGATAAACTATCCCTATACCTCCCTGTAATAGACTATCTCTATACCTGCTTATGATAGACTATTAAATATCTATACCTGCTTATGCTAGACCATCCCTATACCTCCTTATGATAGACGATCCCTATACCTGCTTATGAAAGACTATCCTTATACCTGTTTATGCTAGAGTATCTTTTCCCAATACCTCCTACTGATAGACTATAGCTATACCTGCTTATGATAGACTATCCAATACCTGCTTATGATAGCCTGGCCCTATACCACCCTATAATAGTTTATCTTTATACCTGCTTATGATAGACTATCACAATACCTCTTTGTGATAGACTATCCCTATATCTGCTTATGCTAGACTATCCTTATACCTCCTTATGCTAGACTATCCCTATACATCCTTATGATAGACTATCCATATACCTCATTATGCTAGACTATCCCTTTACCTCCTTATGCCTGACTATCCCTATACCCTTTTTATTATAGACTATTCCAATACTGCTTATGATTGACTATCCCTATACCTGCTTATGATAGACTGTCCCTATATCTCCCTATAATAGTTTATCTCTATACCTGCTTATGATAAACTATCCATATATCTCCTTATGATAGACTATCCATAATTTATACCTGCTTATGAAAGACTATCCTTATACCTGTTTATGCTAGAGTATCTTTTCCCAATACCTACTACTGATAGACTATAGCTATACCTGCTTATGATAGACTATCCAATACCTGCTTATGATAGCCTGGCCCTATACCACCCTATAATAGTTTATCTTTATACCTGCTTATGATAGACTATCACAATACTTCTTTGTGATAGACTATCCCTCTATCTGCTAATGCTAGACTATCCCTATACCTCCTTATGCTAGACTATCCCTATACATCCTTATGATAGACTATCCATATACCTCATTATGCTAGACTATCCCTTTCCCTCCTTATGCCTGACTATCCCTATACCTTTTTTATTATAGACTATTCCTATACCTGCTTATGATTGACTATCCCTATACCTGCTTATGATAGACTGTCCCTATATCTCCCTATAATAGTTTATCTCTATACCTGTTTATGAAAGACTATACCTATACCTGCTTATGATAGACTATCCAATACCTGCTTATGATAGCCTGGCCCTATACCACCCTATAATAGTTTATCTTTATACCTGCTTATGATAGAATATCACAATACTTCTTTGTGATAGACTATCCCTCTATCTGCTAATGCTAGACTATCCCTATCCCTCCTTATGCTAGACTATCCCTATACATCCTTATGATAGATTATCCATATACCTCATTATGCTAGACTATCCCTTTACCTCCTTATGCCTGACTATCCCTATACCTTTTTTATTATAGACTATTCCTATACCTGCTTAAGATTGACTATCCCTATACCTGCTTATGATAGACTATCCCTATACCTACTTATGCTAGATTATCCCTATACCTGCTTATGAAAGACTATCTGTATACCTGCTTATGATAGACTGTCCCTATACCTCCCTATAATAGTTTATCTCTATACCTTCTGATGAAAAACTATACCTATACCTGCTTATGATAGACTATCCTTATACCTGTTTATGCTAGAGTATCTTTTCCCAATACCTACTACTGATAGACTATACCTATACCTGCTTATGCTAGACTATCCTTATACCTCCTTATGATAGACTGGCCCTATACCTCCCTATAATAGTTTATCTTTATACCTCCTTATGATTGACTATCCCTATACCTGCTTATGAAAGACTATCCTTATACCTGTTTATGCTAGAGTATCTTTTCCCAATACCTACTACTGATAGACTATAGCTATCCCTGCTTATGATAGACTATCCAATACCTGCTTATGATAGACTGGCCCTATACCTCCCTATAATAGTTTATCTTTATACCTGCTTATGATAGACTATCACAATACCTCTTTGTGATAGACTATCCCTATATCTGCTTATGCTAGACTATCCCTATACCTCCTTATGCTAGACTATCCCTATACCTCCTTATGATAGACTATCCATATACCTCATTATGCTAGACTATCCCTTTACCTCCTTATGCTTGACTATCCCTATACCTTTTTTTATTATAGACTATCCCTATACCTTCTTATGATAGACTATTCCTATACCTGCTTATGATTGACTATCCCTATACCTGCTTATGATAGACTGTCCCTATATCTCCCTATAATAGTTTATCTCTATATCTGCTTATGATAAACTATCCCTATACCTCCTTATGAAAGACTATCCCTATACCTGCTTGTGAAAGACTATTGCTATATCTGCTTATGATAAACTATCCCTATACCTCCTTATGAAAGACTATCCCTATACCTGCTTATGAAAGACTATACCTATACCTGCTTATGATAGACTATCCAATACCTATACCTGCTTATGCTAGACTATCCCTATACATCCTTATGCAAGACTATCCCTATACATGCTAATGATAGACTATCCCTATCCCTGCCTATGAAAGACTATCACTATACCTGTTTATGATAGACTATCCTTTCCCCATACTTACTACTGATAGACTGTCCCTATACCTTCTTATGATTGACTATCCCTATACCTTCTTATGATAGGCTATCCATAGTTGATACCTGCTTATGCTAGACTATCTCTATACTTCCTTATGATAGACTATCCCAATACATGCTTATGATAGACTATCCCTATACCTGCTTATGAAAGACTATCTGTATACCTGCTTATGATAGACTGTCCCTATACCTCCCTATAATAGTTTATCTCTATACCTTCTTATGAAAGACTATACCTATACCTGCTTATGATATACTATCCTTATACCTGTTTATGCTAGAGTATCTTTTCCCTATACCTACTACTGATAGACTATACCTATACCTGCTTATGCTAGACTATCCTTATACCTCCTTATGATTGACTGGCCCTATACCTCCCTATAATAGTTTATCTTTATACCTCCTTATGATTGACTATCCCTATACCTGCTTATGAAGGCTATCCTTATACCTGTTTATGCTAGAGTATCTTTTCCCAATACCTACTACTGATAGACTATATATATAGCTATACCTGCTTATGATAGACTATCCAATACCTGCTTATGATAGACTGGCCCTATACCTCCCTATTATAGTTTATCTTTATACCTGCTTATGATAGACTATCCCTATACCTCCTTATGCTAGACTATCCCTATACATCCTTATGATAGACTATCCATATACCTCATTATGCTAGACTATCCCTTTACCTCCTTATGCTTGACTATCCCTATACCTTTTTTTATTATAGATTATCCCTATACCTTCTTATGATAGGCTATTCCTATACCTGCTTATGATTGACTATCCCTATACCTGCTTATTACCTTCTTATGATAGGCTATTCCTATCCCTGCTTATGATTGACTATCCCTATACCTGCTTATGATAGACTGTCCCTTAACCTACTGATGATAGACTATACCTATATCTGTCCCTATATCTCCCTATAATAGTTTATCTCTTTGCCTGCTTATGATAAGCTATCCCTATATCTCCTTATGATAGACTATCCATAATTTATACCTGCTTATCCTAGACTATCCCTATACCTCCTTATGAAAGACTATCCCTATACCTGCTTATGCTAGACTATCCCTATACCTCCTTATGCTAGACCTATAATAGTTTATCTCTATACTTGCTTATGAAAGACTATACCTATACCTGTTTATGATAGACCATCCTTTCCCCATACCTACTACTGATAGACTGTCCATATACCTTCTTATGATAGACTATTCCTATACCTGCTTATGCTTGACTATCCCTATACCTTTTTTTATTATAGATTATCCCTATACCTTCTTATGATAGGCTTTTCCTATACCTGCTTATGATTGACGATCCCTATACCTGCTTATGATTGACTATACCTATACCTGCTTATGATTGACTCTCCCTATACCTGCTTATGATAGACTGTCCCTTCACCTACTGATGATAGACTATACCTATATCTGTCCCTATATCTCCCTATAATAGTTTATCTCTATACCTGCTTATCCTTTCCCCATACCTACTACTGATAGACGGTCCCTATACCTTCCTATGATAGACTATCCCTATACCTGCTTATGATTGACTTTCCCCATACCTGCTTATGATAGACTGTCCCTTAACCTACTGATGATAGACTATACCTATATCTACTTATGCTAGATTATTCCTTTACCTGCTTATGATAGACTATTCCTATACCTGCTTATGATTGACTATACCTATACCTGCTTATGATAGACTATCCAATACATATACATGCTTATGCTTGACTATCCCTATACCTCCTTATGAAAGAATATCCCCATACCTACTACTGATAGATGATCCCCATACCTCCTTATGTAAGACTATCCCTATACCTGCTTATGATAGACTATCCCTATACCTGCTTATAAAAGACTATCCCTATACCTGCTTATGATAGACTATCCCTATACATGCTTATGATAGACTATCCCAATACCTGCGTATGATAGACTATCCCTATATCTGCCTATGCTACGCTATACCTATACTTCCTTATGATAGACTATCCCTATCCCTCCTTATGATAGAATATCCCTATACCTCCCTATAATAGACTATCGCTATACCTGCTTATGATAGACTATCCGATACCTGCTTATGATAGACTATCCCTATACCTCATTATGATTGACTATCCCTATACGTCATTATGCTAGACTCTGCCTATACCTTCTTATGAAAGACTATTCCTATACCTGCTTATGATTGACTATCCCTATACCTGTTTATGATAGACTGCCCCCATACCTAATGATGATAGACTATCCCTATATCTACTTATGCAAGACTATGCCCATACCTGCTTATGATAGACTATCCATATATCTCCTTATGATAGACTATTTCTATCCATCCTTTTGATAGACTATCCCTATACCTCCCTATAATAGACTATCTCTATACCTGCTTATGATAGACTATCCCTATCCCTTCTTTTGATAGACTATCCCTATATATGCCTATGCTAGACTATAACTATACTTCCTTATGATATACTATCCCTATCCCTCCTTATGATAGACTATCGCTATACCTCCCTATAATAGACTATAGCTATACCTGCTTTTGATAGACTATCCCATACCTGCTTATGATAGACTATCCCTATACCTCATTATGCTAGACTATCCCTATACCTCCTTATGCTAGACTATCCCTATACCTGTTTATGATAGACTATCCTTTCCCCATACCTACTACTGATAGACGGTCCCTATACCTTCGTATGATAGACTATTCCTATACCTGCTTATGCTTGACTATACCTATACCTTCTTAGGATAGACTCTGCCTATACCTTCTTATGATAGACTATTCCTATCCCTGCTTATGATTGACTATCCCTATACCTGCTTATGATAGACTGTCCCTTAACCTACTGATGATAGACTATACCTATATCTACTTATGCTAGATTATCCCTTTACCTGCTTATGATAGACTATTCCTATATCTGCTTATGGTTGACTATCCCTATACCTGCTTATGCTAGACTGTCCCTATTATTCCCTATAATAGTTTATCTCTATACCTGCTTATGATAAACTATCACTATACCTGCTTATGATAGACTGTCCCTATACCTACTGATGATAGACTATCCCTATATCTACTTATGCTAAACTATCCCTATACCTGCTTATGATAGACTATCCCTATATCTCCTTATGATAGTCTATCCCTATACCTGCTTATGCTAGATTACCTTTTTACCTCTTTGTGATAGACTATCACTATATCTGCCTATGCTAGACTATCCCTATACCTCCTTATGATAAACTATAAGTATCCCTCCTTATGATAGACTATCCCTATACCTCCCTATAATAGCCTATAGTATACCTGCATATGATAGACTATCCCTATACATGCTTATGATAGACTGTCCCTATACCTCCATATAATAGTTTATCTCTATACCTGCTTATGTTAGACTATCACTATACCTCTTTATGATAGACTATCCCTATATCTGATTATGCTAGACTATCCCTATACCTCCTTATGCTAGATTATCCCTTTACCTACCTATGATAGACTATCCATATACCTCATTATGCTAGACTATCACTAAACCTCCGTATGATAGACTATCCCTATACCTCCTTATGATAGATTATATCCCTATACCTATTTTTGCTAAACCATCCCTAAACCTGATTATGCTAGACTATCCCTATACCTCCTTATGCTAGATTATCCCTTTACCTACCTATGATAGACTATCCATATACCTCATTATGCTAGAAAATCACTAAACCTCCGTATGATAGACTATCCCTATACCTCCTTATGATAGATTATATCCCTATACCTGTTTTTGCTAAACTATCCCTAAACCTGCTTATGCTAGACTATCCCTAAACCTCCTTATGATAGACTATCCTTATATATGCTTATGAAAGACTATCCCAATACCTGCTTATGAAAGACTATTCCTATACCTGCTTATCCTTGACTATCCCTATACCTTTTTATGATAGACTATCCCTATACCTTCTTTTGATAGACTATCCATAGTTTATACCTGCTTATGCTAGACTA
>NW_018404386.1:20154-21278 GCF_002113885.1 Mizuhopecten yessoensis
CTACACATGCTTATGATAGACTATCCTTTCCCTATAACTAATTATGGTAGACTGTCCCTATTCCTCCTTATGATAGACTATCTCTATAATTTCTTATAATAGACTATCACTATACCTGCTTATGAAAGACTATACCTATAACTGCTGATGATAGACTATCCAATACTTATACCTGCTTATGCTAGACTTTCCCTATACCTCCTTATGATAGACTATCCCTATACATGCTTTTGATAGACTATCCCTATACCTGCTTATGGAAGACTATCCCTATACCTGTTTATGATAGACTATCATTTCCCCATACCTACTACTGATACACTGTCCCTATACCTTCTTAAGATAGACTATTCCTATACCTGCTTATGATTGACTATCCCTATACCTTCTTATGATAGACTATCCATAGTTGATACCTGCTTATGCTAGACTATCTCTATACCTCCTTATGATAGACTATCCCAATACATGCTTATGATAGACTATCCCTATACCTGCTTATGAAAGACTATCCATATACCTGCTTATGATAGACTGTCCCTATACCTCCCTATAATAGTTTATCTCTATACCTTCTTATGAAAGACTATACCTATACCTGCTTATGCTAGACTATCAAATATCTATACCTGCTTATGCTAGACTATCCCTATACCTGCTTATGATAGACTATCCCTATGCCTGCTTATGAAAGACTATCCTTATACCTGTTTATGCTAGAGTATCTTTTCCCAAAACCTACTACTGATAGACTATAGCTATACCTGCTTATGATAGACTATCCAATACCTGCTTATGATAGACTGGCCCTATACCTCCCTATAATAGTTTATCTTTATACCTGCTTATGATAGACTATCACAATACCTCTTTGTGATAGACCATCCCTATATCTGCTTATGCTAGACTATCCCTATACCTCCTTATGCTAGACTATCCCTATACATCCTTATGATAGACTATCCATATACCTAATTATGCTATACTATCCCTTTACATCCTTATGCTTGACTATCCCTATACCTTTTTTATTATAGAATATTCCTATACCTGCTTATGATTGACTATCCCTATACCTACTTATGATAGACTGTCCCTATATCCCCCTATAATAGTTTATCTCT
>NW_018404386.1:21849-22145 GCF_002113885.1 Mizuhopecten yessoensis
CACATTCTTATGCTAATCTATCCCTATACCTGATTATGAAAGACTATCCCGATATCTGCTTTTGATAGACTATCCTTTCCCTATAACTAATTATGGTAGACTGTCCCTATTCCTTCTTATGATAGCCTATCTCTATACCTTCTTAAAATAGACTATCACTATACCTGCTAATGAAAGACTATACCTATACCTGTTTATGATAGACTATCGTTTCCCCATACCTACTACTGATAGACGGTCCCTATACCTTTTTATGATAGACTATTCCTATACCTGCTTATGATTGACTATCCCTA
>NW_018404387.1:0-124 GCF_002113885.1 Mizuhopecten yessoensis
GTAGTTGACTGTGGTGGGGAATGACTGTAGTTGACTGTAATATACCGTAGTTGACTGTTGTGGGGAATGACTGTAGTAAACCGTAGTTGACTGTAGCTGACTGTAGAGGGGAATGACTGTAGTT
>NW_018404387.1:4488-20440 GCF_002113885.1 Mizuhopecten yessoensis
CGTTGAATGTAGAGGGGAATGACTGTAGTATACAGTAGTTGACTGAAGTTGACTGTAGAGGGGAATTACTGTAGTTGACTGTAGTATACCGTAGTTGACTGTAGTGGGGAATGACTGTAGTTGACTGTTGTGGGGAATGACTGTAGTTGACTGTAGTATACCGTAGTTGACTGTGGTGGGGAATGACTGTAGTTGACTGTAGTGGGGAATGACTGTAGTTGACTGTAGTATACCGTAGTTGACTGTGGTGGGGAATGACTGTAGTTGACTGTAGTATACCGTAGTTGACTGTAGTTGACTGTAGAGGGGAATGACTGTAGTTGACTGTAGTATACCGTAGTTGACTGTGGTGGGGAATGACTATAGTTGACTGTAGTAGACCGTAGGTGACCTTCCAAGATGATATGGCTGTTAGGGTACGTAGGAGGTGTTATATTTACACTCCTATTACATGCTCTATTTTATAAGTAAGCGATAGAAGATTTCTTCAAAAACCTAGTGAACAAGAGGAGTTCAGATAGGAAAACGCTTGACAAGTGTTTTCTGGTTTTTTTTATCTTTTGGAAGAGAAAGTTTAGCAAGAACATTTTTACATGGAGTTATACACACTAGTAAGAACATACAGAAAACAAAAGAGAGTATGATGTTTTTATCTTTTTTTTTTACACCAGTGTCATTTTCTCTCAAACGACGTTGAGCTTAACCCTTGACCCATTCACCAGGACACTTATCCCCCTACCTGGCAGTGTCTCACAGGAACGAACTATACCCTACCTTTATGGCAATGGGATTATGTTACCTGTGTGAGTTGTCAGGTATTGTTTCCTTCTACCTGTGTGACTACTAATCAAGCACATGTAAACTTGGAATTGATTTGTGTGGTCCTTTTTTCTATAATGCATATATGTGTTTTTACTTATGCCGATTTGAACAACATGATCGATTATGGCGATGAATCAGAAAGCACTATCCGTAATAGCAATGATAACGGGGTTAATACATTTGGTCGAAGGTTACTAGACATGTGCAAGTCGTCAGGTTTACGAATAGTTAATGGGAGACACCCAGATGGTGCTGTTGGTACATATACTTTTTATGATACAAATGGGAAACGCTTGATTGATTTTTTTGACTGATAGTTTGCATAAGAAAAATATAACCATACTTGATTCTGGTCATTTTAATACTTATTCAGACCATAGTCCCATTTCCTTTACTATTACTTCTAGTCAACTCATTTCCACAAATGATGCGGATATTGTTACAGAGATCTAGAGTGCTACTTCCGGTAGAGGAAATAGTGTGTCAGTTGAATGGAAAGATGAAAATGTACATTTAATTTTGAACAAATTACGAGAGAGTAGTGAGATGATAAATGAAGAAATGGATGCGGATTTTGATAGTCAAGCTGCAGTTAATGAATGTGTGAACAATATATGCCATATACTAAATGAATGTACTTTGTCGTATTGTGAATGTAGAGAGAACTCGGTAGATGGACGCCGTGTTAAAGTTTCAGTTGACAAACCATGGATTACCCCACAGTGTAAAAATCTTTACAAAGAATATAGAAAATCATTAAAAAAAACCAACGTGACAAGTCTGGTCAGAACCACCGTGTATTGGTTACTGCCAAACGTAATTATAAAAAAATGAATATAAATTGAAAAGGCAGTATAAGCGACATGAAGGAAATATGTTAGATTTCTTAAAAAAATCTAATCCCCGGCAATTTTATGAGTTATTTTTAAAAAAAACTACATTGTGTATTGATGACTTTTACTCTCATCTTAGAGATCTTATGGGTATTAGTAGCGACGGGGATACAGATGTACCAGATGTTAACTTTAATCTCGTATACGAGGATCTTGCCAGTTACATCACAGCTCAAGATGTAAATAAAGCTATTGATAATTTGAAGTTGAATTAAAGCTGTTGTGAGGATTTGATAATTAATGAAATTTTCATTCGTGGGAAAGAAGTATTACTACCATATTTAGAACGATTGTTCAATGCTATTTTTAGATCTGGGGTTTTCCCAGAATCTTGGTCGCAATCCTGTATAGTATCAATTTTTAAGAAAGGTTGTGTCAATAATTCAAATAGTTATCGTGGAATATCTTTAGTCAGTTGTTTTGGTAAACTATTTACTAGTATTTTAAATAACAGAATTATGTAATGGGAAAAAGAAAACTGTGTTTTGACAGATGCCCAGTTTGGATTTAGAGGGGAAAGGTCAACGACCGACGCCATATTTGTTTTACAAACCCTCATTAATAAGAAACTAAAAATTAAGGACAGACTTTATTGTTGTTTCGTAGATTTTCGAAAAGCATTTGATTTCATTGACAGAGGCAAATTGTGGAGTAAATTGATAAGATATGGAATTCGAGGAATTTAACGGCCAGCTGAGCGACCGATTCCCAAACAAATCCGGTCTCTTACAAGGGGAAATGTTGTCACCTGTACTCTTTTCCTTGTATGTAAATGATTTCGAAACTCATTTTATTAATGATAATTTTCCAGTATTGATTTTCAAATGCTTAATCTTTTCTATTAATGTTTGCTGATGATATGGTTTTGTTTGCAGTATGTTAGACCCGATTCCCAAACAAATCCGGTCTTGGAATTTGGAGGTTAATGCTGATAAAACTAAAATTGTTGTGTTTGGAAACGGGGGCAATATAAGAAATAATGAATCCTGGACATATAATAACCATGCTGTGGAAATTAAAATTGTTGATAGTTTCAAGTACATATGGATGTTGTTTCATTATAATGGAAACACAGAAACATGTCGCAGAACAAGGAAAAAACCCTTTATTTTCATTATATTCATCTTTAAGAAACCATTGTTTGAATGTAGAAACGTATTATTCTATTTTCGATTCACATGTCAACAGTATACTTTGTTATGCTTCTGAAATATGGGGGTTTCATGAAGCCCCGGATGTAGAAAGTGTCCATTTAAACTTTTGCCAAAAAATATTAAAAGTACGAAAAACTACATGTAATGATTTAATATACTGTGAGTTGGGAAGGTTACCTTTGTTTGTAAGTAGAAAATTAAGAGTGTTTAAATATATTGGTTGAAATAGAAGCAGACGGATAATTTGATTTTGAAAACCTGTTACGATGAGTGTGTGAGTGAGAATGATTTGTGGGTAAGAAATATTACGACTGGGTTAGCAACCTTAGGACTTAATTACATGTTTGACTCTTCATTACCATTTAATGTTTCTTTTAAAATAATAGAACAGAGACTGATAGATACTTCCAAACAAAGAATATTGTCAAAAGTAACGGCTTCTCCTAAAGGGTTTTATATCAACACGTAATAGATAGTCATTGTATTCAATTTTATTTAAGTAAACCTATTGAAAATAAATACAAACAAATATTAACTAAATTTAGGATATCGTCTCATAAATTAAATATAGAAATTGGAAGACATCATAACGTCACACGCAGAAAAGGATTTGTAATTTGAGAGATATAGAAGACGAATTTCATTTTATTTTGATTTGTCCATTTTAAAGCGATTTCAGGCACAGATTAATCAAACAAAATTATTACAGAAAACCCTCGATTTTTAAATTAATACAACTACTTAGTGTGAATAATGTTAGAGAGCTATCACATTTAGGAAAATGTTTATATTTAGCATTTAAGGGGCGTTAATTTACGCTGTATGTATTGTGGTGTTTCATAACTGTAATTGTAAATTAAGTATTGTTATATTCACATTATTGAGCGGTGTTTTATGTATACTGTGATGTCACTCTCCTGTCTATTGTAATTATGTTTAGAGAATGTTGTATGTATATATGTATGTACCTATAAACCTGAGGGCTTTTGTCTAATAAAGAACTTGAACACTGTATTGATTGCGGAGACACCAGAAGCATTGCAGAAACTTTTAGATTCATTATATGTATATAACCTAGAATGGAAGTTAAAACTCAATATCTCCAAAACCAAGATTGTTATCTTTCGAAATGGGGGGAACATAAGAGATGCTGAAAAATGGACCTACCACAACCAGGAAGTCGATATAGTTAATGAATTTAATTATTTAGGAATGTTGATGAATTTTAACGGAAAGTTCAATGTTATTCAGAAACATTTTGCTAACCAGGGAAGAAAAGCTTTATTTGCAATTAATAGTAAATTGAAGAAAAATAATTTCAATATTAGTACAAAGTGTTCAGTGTTTGTTGACATATGTATCAAACACTGAACACTTTGTACTAATATTGAAATTATTTTTCTTCAATCGCTCTTCTAAACATGTGGCCAATATACAATTTTTGGATTCTTTTAATTTTAACCAGTATAATATAACTTTTAACTTTCTATTTATGTAACGTGACTATCTACCAAGCTCGTAATATACAAAATCAGTACCTGTACTTTTTTGACACCAAGCAAACGTTTACAAAACCCAGAATGGAGATTTTCTATCTCTGGTGCTTTATGAAAGCCGCATATCTTGCTTCCATACTCGAGTTTAATAATGAATGTTGATTGGATAAACAATATTAAATAAGAACTAGATCAACTTGGTGTATCTTACTTTTGGACTAGTGATACTATAAATGGTAATATGTACAAAGTAGTAGAACAACGATTTAAAGATTGTTACACCCAGGAAATGAGAGCAAGAATTATAAATGCTGCCAGAGGTGACCTATACAAACATCTAATGATCATTTTTGCGTGCAATATTATTTACTGAATAATTGATTATATATATAAACAAGAGGCCCAATGGGCCTGAATCGCTCACCTGGTATTAATCTCACACTTGTAATCTTAAAAGTGGACTAATATATAGCTACAGGCAAAATATCTGTGTTCAATCCATTAGAATCTATTAAATGATTTAAACATATGACACCTGCGACCTGGAAAGTCAAACAAGGACATTAAGTTGAACAGAGTGTATAGCCTTCTGTTCAAGCATGCTTCTGGCCAAATATCATTACCCTGGACCTTTTGACTATTCAGAACAAGTCATTTACAGATATAAACACATTTGATCATTATCCTATGCTTCTTGGGTATTCAGAAGAATTTGTTTTAAAGGTTTGAAACATATTTGACCCCTGTGACCTTGAAAATGGGTAAAAGTCATTTGTTTGAACAAACTTGGTAGCCCTTCATCCAAGCATGTTACTGGCAAAATATCATAACCCTAGGCCTCTTGGTAATTCAGAAGAAGTCGGTCGCCAGTTACATGCTGAGATGAAGTGCTACCATGTTTGTTCAAACAAATGACCTTCACCCATTTTCAAGGTCACAGGGGTCAAATATGTTAAAAACTTTTAACAACTTCTTCTCAATAACCAAAATACCGATGGTGATGATATTTAGTCAGTAGCATTCTAGGATCAAGGGCTACCAAGTTTGTTTAATTGTATGACCTTGAATCATATTCAAGATTACAAGGAGCAAATATGTTCAAAATATTTAAACAACTTGCTCTGAATAACCAAAAGGCTCAGGATGTTGATATTTAGTCAGTAGCATGCTGGGATCAAGGACTACTATGTCTGTTAAAGTGAATGACTTTGACTTATATTCAAGGTCACAGGGTCAAATTTGTAAAATCTTTAAACGACCTCTTCTGAATAACCATGGTCTGAGGATGTTGATACTTTGCAAGTTGCATCCTGAGATGAAAGGCTATAAAATTTGTTCAACATAGTGACTGTGTTCGACTTTCAATCACAGTGGTGAAATGTTTTAAAAAAAATTTAACAGGTTCTTTTGAATGAATTTTAATCATAAATACTGATATTTTGCCTGTAGCTTTATTTTAGATCACCTTTAAGGTTACAAGTGTGAGATTTATACCAGGTGAGCGATGCAGGCCCATTGGGCCTCTTGTATTAACAATATGATTGTGATATTTTTTCAATTCTAGAAAACGTTATAAGCGATTATTCTGAATCCAGAAATGTAATGGTCATAGGTGATTTAAACAGTCGTACCCGTAATACAGATGATTTCATTTCATTCGACAATTTATATGGCGGTATACAGTCACATATTGAATCCATTTTTAATTACTTAAGTGATACTGATGAAGAGGTTTCTGCCGATCAGAACAAATCCTGATCCAGGAGTAAACGAATTTGGTACAAGATTATTAAACCTATGGAAATCCTCGGGTAAAGAATTTTAAATGGTAGAGACTTAGACAATCTATCTAGTGATTTTACTTTCTGTGGTGCAAATGGAATGAGTATTATTGATTATGTATAAATGCCATTTAGTATGTTTTCTGTTGTAAAAAAAATCATGGTTTGCGAATTTGTACATTAAAATACACTGTAATTTAGGTGATGATGGTGATGGTGATGATGATGGTCATGGTGATGATGATGGTGATGATGATGATGATGATATGATGATGATGATGATGATGATGATGATGATGATGATGATGGTGATGATTTTAATGATAGACCTGTGTATAAATGGAAGGAGGAGTACCAACATCAGTTTCTCGAATCTGTAAGAGTTAATTTAGACTTATTGAAGAAATCAGTTTAAATCAATGATGAAATAAATCAAGACTCTATTGATAGCTGCGTAAGTAATTTTACTGATGTTTTACTTGGGACTATGCAACCTTTTTTTCTAAGAAACCCGCCCAAAAATAACACTGATAAGCCCCCTGTTAAAGTTGACACCCATAACTTAAGCCCTGGTTCAACGATCGTGTTAGAGCTCTACGAAAACAATATTCAATTGCTTTGAAGAAATTCAACATTAACAAATGTTATTGTTCTTATCCGTAAGAAAAAATAGTACAAAATCCTGGAAAGTAAGTTTAAGAGGCAATATTTGAGCGCAGAAGGTGATATGTTGGAGTATATGAGAAAACATAACCCCGGGTCTTTTTTGGTAATCTTTTTTTCCAATTTTTGGAAATTTGGTAAGAAGAAAGCTAAAACACCAATGTGTAATGATAATCAATTGTACAATCATTTCAAAAACCTGTCTTCTGTACAACAAGATAGTGATCCAGTCCATCATGACGACTTTAGTCTTACTGATAATGACACTGTTTTTGAGGAATTAGATGCTCCTATTACGTTACAAGAAGTAAAAAATGCTATTCTGAAATTGAAATGTGGTAAATCACATGGACCTGATGGTTTGTTAAATAAATGTTTAAAAGCTGGCGAGGGATTTATTCTAACTTTATCTACGTTGTTTAATTATATACTAGAATCTGGTTATTTTCCTTCTAATTGGTCGTCAGCCATAATTATTCCTGTCCATAAGAAAGGTGTTTTAAATGACCCTAATAACTTTAGAGGTATTTGTTTAATTAGCTGTCTTTGTAAACTTTTTACCTCTGTGCTAAATAAACGTATTTTAGATGTGTGTACAAAATATGACCTTATTACTGATGCACAATTCGGATTTCGTCCAGAACTTAGTACGATTGATGCAATTTTCGCATTACATTCTATTATAACGGAAACTTTATCTTCGAAGAAACGTTTGTACTGTTGCTTTGTGGACTTTCGCAAAGCGTTTGATTTTGTCGACAGGTTAAGCTTATGGCGCAAGTTGACTAGGCTTGGTATTCGAGGGAAAATGTTGTCTGTTATTAAGTCGTTTTATAAATCAGTCAAATCCTGTGTTTCAATTAATGGGAAATGCTCTAACTTTTTTGAAAACAATGTCGGTTTATTGCAAGGGGAAATTTTGTCACCATTACTGTTTTCACTTTTTATCAATGATTTTGAAATGTCCTTTATTGAAAACGGTGCAACATATTACGACTTCGGTGAGTTAAGTTAGCTATCCAAGGACGAATAGCTATGTTTGCATTATTTTCAAAGTGTTCATTAAAGGGGCTGGTCGGGGAAAAAATGTCATATTTGCTAAAATGGCATACACATGTTTAAAATACCTTCTTATGAAATATACCGATTCAAATTTTGCTGAAATTCACTCCCTAAGAATAAAAATTATAATTATTTTAAAGAAATCCTAAATCGTCACCTGACAGTCTAAAACTCTCAATTGACCCAGATCAGTGATGTAATTTTACCGCACGCGCGTCATCAACAAGGCCAAATGTAAACATCGTGGCGAAAGAAAAAGATGCATGCAAAAGTCATGACAGGCACGAGGTATCAATACCGTTTTATACAACAACAACATATAGGTAGGAATACTACACTTGCATCATACATGACCTTTGAAAACAATTATTAACGTATAGTATTGCTGTCTTGTCCGCTAGTTGAGTCCGACATGGCACATGACGGCGTGCTATTGTTGTTATCTTCACTGTCTCACTTTCGAAACAACCACGTGACATATATAAATAGATCTGCGCTAAATTTACGTGGGGCTTCCCGAGATTTCAGTGGTCAAAACTGGACATTGCAAGCAGAACTCGACCATCATATTGCCGTGGTATAACTTTTGGAAGACCAGAGAACGCATTTGGACCCATTTATTTTGTATTTTTTCCCCGACCAGCCCCTTTAAACTTAAATGTAAAAACTATGCTACACCTTTTCGATACATATGTAAGCAGTATCCTTTTTTATGCAAGTGAAATTTGGTGTATGCACAAAGCTCCAGAGATTGAACGTGTACATTTACATTGAAATCGGCCAATAATAATATGGTATATCTTGAATTAGGACGATTGGTAAGATCTTAAAATCTTAAAATTGTATCATATCCACTTCCTATAGATTTTTATTACAATGTTGTAGTAAAAATGATTTCAACTGGGCTAAAGCAGTAAGAGATGAATTAAATAATCTACGTCTTAGTGATGTTTGGTTAAATCCATGTATTTCTCAGCAAAATGTGTTATTGATAAAACAAAGAATTTTAAAAATATCATAGATTTTGGAGAATCATTACAATTTTACCTCACAAAATATATACCAATGAAATATCGCATTTGTTTAACTCGAATCCGTACATCTACACATTCTTTGGCTGTAGAAGTTGGAAGGTATAATAATATACCTAGAGAACGTAGATATTGTAAACAGTGTAACTCCCCCTCTGAAGTAGGGGCCAAATTTCATTTTTTATTGGTCTGTTCTAAATTCCAAAATCTCAGATCACGTTTTATCAAAGGATATTATTGGAAAAAAACAATCTTGTTTAAAGTCGTTCAGTTATTGAGTGTCCATAATATTAAAGAATTGTATACTAGGAAAATTCATCTATGAGGCACACAAATTAAGGGTATTTTAATAGAATATGATTGTTCTCATTCTCTGTACATTGTCCATGATTTGTGTATAATATGTATTGTATACTGATGGGCCAATGGCCTAAAGTTCGAAAAAAACATGAACTTGAATAAACTTGAATTGATACTGTATGACCGCTATGAAAACACCACTGGGCGTTAAGAATTTGTAATTTGAATTCGTTTTTGTCTATAGCTCCCCTTCACCTGGATGTGCGGTCCAGGTGGGGAAAAGTACGGTCCAGGTACATGTACAAAGTGGCTATGTATACATGTATATGGGACCGTGTTTATATGTGTTATAATTTTACCTGTGTCGATTTTGATCGTTTAAAAAACACCGAAAATACCATTTATAAATTTAAAAAAAATATAGATAGAAAGATCGGCTGATATATGTAGCTAAAATATAAAATTATACTTTATAATCAAGTTAATATGTTTAAACACGAAACCGTATATATTGTTTAGCCATTTCTCAAATTACACCAACCACGATTGTCATCGCACAACGTCCGTCCATCGTCCGCACAAATGTGCGCAAGCAATAATCGTCCAGATTTTATCGTTCGCACATCATGCACATCGTGAACGTTGTGCGATCCCACAACTGTAGTTCCCTAACCCTAACCCTAACCCTAACTCCTAAAATCAACATTACTTAACCCTACTTCACCCTAGTTGACCCTGGTTAACCGTTCTTAACCGTACTTAACGGTACTGTAAACGTACTCGAAATGTAGTCTAGTGGAAACGGATATACCAGGAGGACAAGAAAGAACAGGAGAATGACATATTAAGGCACGGGATGTGACGAACAATTGATCAGCAATAGTGTATGGAATGTGAACAGTCTATCACAACGACTGTCTGCGTAGGGAAAAAACACCCACATGATTATGATTATCATAGAGTATATTTTATGTTAGCATTATAATGCAGCTTGTTTGTTTAGATCTTACTTATATGCATGAAAATCAATCATAAAGCGTATTAACGATGACGCAACAGAAAAAAAATTCTTGACCACAATACACTGATTTTATGAATGTAACGTATTTTGTACATATTTTGTACCATATTTTTACACTGCATTTCCCCAACTCTCTTCTAACTTCCCCTGTAATTTATTCACTTCACTATCCCTAAGCTATAGTTGATAATGTTGGTTACGATGAAAGGTAACAGATTTATATAAGTGTATTAACACTTGTTTCTGTCTCCAATTGATTTATGTATAATCATATTTGTATTATGTATTACATATTTTAAGTGAATAAAACAAAGTTTAAACTAAATGTAGTCCGACCCTTGTAGTTGTCCCATTTTGACCCTACTTAACTGTAATGTTAACTGTAGTGCCATGCTACTACGGTCAACTACAGTAAACACTACGGTCAAGTAGGGTCAACTAGGGTCAACTTCGTTCAAATTACAATCAAAGTAGTGTTTAGGCATCTAAACTCACCTTGGAGATGTGTTGAACATTTTTGGACTAACCATGGCCAAATCATGGGTTTATTGAAGTTCAAACTACGTTTATAACTACGTTTAATACGTTTAACTAAGGTCGCCTACGGTCTACTACAGTCAACTACGGTCATCACCCACTACGGTCAACTACGGTCTACTACAGTCAACTACGGTCATTACCCACTACGGTCTAATACGGTCTACTACAGTCAACTACGGTCATTACCCACTGCGGTCAACTACGGTCTACTAGTCAACTACGGTCATTACCCACTACGGTCAACTACGGGCTACTACAGTCAACTACGGTCATTACCCACTACGGTCTAATACGGTCTACTACAGTCAACTACGGTCATTACCCACTACGGTCAACTACGGTCTACTAGTCAACTACGGTCATTACCCACTACGGTCAACTACGGTCATCATCCACTAAGGTCAACTACGTGCGTGACTGTAAAATGTGACCGCGGCTTTACGACCGAATGACTGATTGGAGGACATAGTAAATATATCAGTGATATTTTTAGTTACATCATTAGTTTCTGCATTAGTTATTTGATCGGTTTCACTAGTTTCTTTAACATATTCGTTCAGCGTAGCAAGTTTATGTTCAAGTTCATTTGCAATAATATTAGTAAACGAATTTCTTAATTGATCATTCTGTTTCACATAACCACCGTTTTTATCGATTGTATAAGGATTTTCGAATAAAGTACATGTATGTATGTGTTCTGACGCCCCTTCGAATTTAAATTCAATACAACTATAAACATTGGATAATAGTGGATTAAAATCAACGACCTCAAACGTATTACTACTTGGACAAAATCGGCGGTTAGTATCAAATAATCAATACGAAACGTGTCATTACATGTATTTTTCCCATTAAAACTGATCACAACCAGTTCCACAATTTGCTATATATATAAATTGTTTTTCTTACAAAAGTCTAGTAGTATATTGCCAAAATTGTTAGTTTTGGCCTTGCATTCACTATAACGTTGTAGTGGAATATGATATATTTTTAGTTTTTCAAAATCAGATATCATTGGGCAACACCATTGAAAACATAGGTTCAACTTTTTGAAGAGAAATTTTACATATGAAATGGAAGAAAATCTTCAAATATATTTTGGAGTGAGATTAATTATGGACACAGAAAAAGGGTGTTGCCTGGGCCACTAGGGCATCACACCTTCATCCGCCACTAAACACTTGTATTACAAAAAAAAAACAACTAAACAACAATTTGAAACAGACGATCAACGCTTCCTTAATCTCTGGTTTTATGTTGCCTGCTGTTTTTAAAGGCAATCAAAATGCGTGCCCATTGACAATAAATATAATAAAAAATAAATATTACTTACAAAATAAATACTACGAATGGCTTCAATCTAAATGTGCATGGTCATATCTTCATTCCAACTTGCTATCCTGGGGTATCATACAGGTAATGTTTTATATATTTTTAAATCAACTTCCTAGTACATGTATTACACACATGTGCGTCTGCCTTTCGATGTAAGGCAGTGATCGATTTTACCAAGAAATTCTAGATAACCCCTTCAAGGTGCCTAACAAATATATCCATATAGATTATATAAGTGAGACGTTCATAAACATATAATACATATAATACATATACATATACATAGACGTTCATATACATAAAATACATATACATAGACGTTCATATACATATATTTACATTTGCATGGCATTGTCACTATATAGCCTCTTTGAAAACTGTGTCGTTGATGCGACTTTAATTACCATGCATCACGAGACACAATTCTTAGCGTATTAATACAACACTGACCGGAACTACAATATCCAATAAGAATAAACACGACGGCTGCTGAAATATCGCTGGGCATTGTGAGATTTGACAATGTCATTCTAAATTTATGTGTAAAATAAAAAATAAAATAAAAAACACTTTTATTACAACGAAAACAAGACCAAGGTCTGCGATATCGTACAAAATTCACATCGGTTGAAATCACCAATGCCGGCAATGGATTTTTTTTTAACGCTCATGCAACTTATCAGAAATATCGTATGTTACACTGCACTGGTCAACAGGGGTTCGTTACAAATGTCTGAAATACACATATTCTATAGACCTACTGACACATATGTTGCAGACCTACTGATATGAGTCACAGCACACATAAACATTTCAGACATTTGTAACGAACCCCTGTTGACCAGTGCAGTGTAACATACGATATTTCTGATAAGTTGCATGAGCGTTAAAAAAAAATCCATTGCCGGCATTGGTGATTTCAACCGATGTGAATTTTGTACGATATCGCAGACCTTGGTCTTGTTTTCGTTGTAATAAAAGAGTTTTTTATTTTATTTTTTATTTTACACATAAATTTAGAATGACATTGTCAAATCTCACAATGCCCAGCGATATTTCAGCAGCCGTCGTGGTTATTCATATTGGATATTGTAGTTCCGGCCAGGGTTGTATTAATACGCTAAGAATTGTGTCTCGTGATGCATGGGAATTAAAGTCCCATCAACGACACAGTTTTCAAATAGGCTATATAGTGACAATGCCATGAAAATGTAAATATATGTATATGAACGTCTATGTATATGTATATTATGTATATGAACGTCTCTGTATATGTATTTTATGTATAGATGTATATGTATTATATGTAAATGAACGTTTATGTATATGTATTATTTAAGCATTGAACTGTTTTTGTATGGTATTTATTATCTATTTGAATGACACAGCTTTTCAAGCAAACAAATCATAATGCGCGCTAGCGCATTATGTGGTTTGCTTGCCAACCTGTGTCATTCAAATAGATCATAAATACCATACAAAAACAGTTCAATGCTTAAATAATACATATACATAGACGTTCATTTACATATAATACATATACATATATACATATAATACATATACATCTATACATATAATACATATACATAAATTATAATACATATATACTAGCGGAAAAAAGAAACTGTGCATGCCTAAAATGTGTTATAAAAATAAATGTGTATGATGTAGAACAACAAGGTTTTCAGGGACAATTTATTTGTTATTTATTAACAGTTGCATTCCATTTTCCACGTTATGGAATCAACAAGTTCCGCTCAGGAGTGACGTAAACACAGCAGGGGTTAATACTGAGTTCACAAAGTTAATACTTCGTATGTCCACCGATTGCCTGAATGCAAGCCTGGCAACGTCGACGCATAGAGCCTATCAGACGGTTCAAGAATGCTTGTGGGATGGCATTCCAGATCTGTACCAACGCTGCAGCCAAATCAGCCAACGTCGCCGGTTGATTAGGTACAATGCCCGTAATCTGCGCTTCATTTCATCCCAGACGTGTCCAATGGGCGACAGATCGGGGGATACAGCAGGCCAGGGCAACACGTCACCGTTCTGCTGGGCCAGAAAGTCCATAGCGACACGAGCTGTGTGTGGCCTGGCTTTGTCCTGCTGTAGCGTAATGTGACGTTGCTGCCCTTGCACGAATGGAACGACGTGGGTCCGGAGGATCTCGTCACAGTAACGTAGCGCGTTCAAATTCCCGCTAACAACCACCAGAGGCGTTCTCCCGTTGGCTGTGATGCCGCCCCAAATCATAATGCTGCCTCCGCCGAAAGGACGTCGTTGTACCACACACGCGTCACGGAAACGTTCTCTTACGCGACGATACACTCTGGAACGGCCGTCACTACTATCCAGGTGGACTCGCGACTCGTCCGTAAACAAAATGCGTGCCCAATCCCGTCGAGTAAATCGCAGATGCCTTCTGCACCAGTCCAGACGTGCTACACTATGACGTGACAGAAGAACTGGGCGAATTGCAGGACGTCGCGAACGGATAGCTCGTTCACGCAATCGGTTCCGTACAGTTCTCGGGCTTATTGGTAGCAACCCAGGGATTGTCCGTACAGTCAAACTTGCCGTTTGGAAGCGATTTCTCAAATGGACAAGCCGAATATGGTTGTCCTGTTGACGTGACGTCCCACGTGGACGTCCCGCACGAGGTCGATCGCCGACGTGGCCAAACTGTTGATGTCGTCTCCACAAATCCCGGATTGTGTTTCGATGGACATGAAAACGTGTAGAGACAACGGCTTGGCCCATACCAGCTTGAAGCATACCAATAATCCGGAGGCGGTCATTTTCATTGAGCCTTGGCATAGCATTAATCACAAATTTTGTTTTTACTGTTCACTGGTCTCAACAGTGACCCAACAGTTGAAAAATAAACTTTCATTGTCGAATTGGATGGCTGGACGAGAAAAACGTGCTAACTGGTCAACGCCTATAGAGAGCAAACTGCACGGGAAAAACTATCAATGACACACGGATAGTGTGTATGTGTCATACTAGGTCATGCGTGTGAATTTTCATGTATATACAGTTGGTAATACATGTTCTATAACAATTCTCCGCATGCAGTTTCTTTTTTTCCGCTAGTATATATGAAAACATAAAATGTCTAACATTTATTTACTACGATTATTTGTGGTTAAGGTATATATTCCTTTACAACCGGCACATGACAACAACCTGTACGTATATGCATTTGTGTTGCTTCGCAACAGGAAGTAGAAACTACTTTTTTAGCTCACCGGGTCCGAGGGACCAATGTGAGCTTATGCCATACCATGGCGTCCGTCGTCCGTCCGTCAACAATTTTTTTTAAACGACTTCTTCTTCTTAACCACTGATTGGAATTTAACTAAATAAAACTGGAAGCATCCCTAGGTGGTGGGTGTGCAAATAGTGGTGCTGAGGGGCGGGGCCAAAAGAGGGCAATTTGGCTATATTGATAGTATGTTCTGTGTGTGTACTGTCGCATGTTTGTAGCGATATGTATTTTCTGTGTGTGTATTGTCAAATGTTTGTACAATATGTATGCTGTGTGTGTGTATTGTCAAATGTTTGTAGCGATATGTATGTTTTGTGTGTGTACTGTCACATGTTTGTAGCGATATGTATGTTCTGTGTGTGTACNTACTGTCACATGTTTGTAGCGATATGTATGTTTTGTGTGTGTACTGTCACATGTTTGTAGCGATATGTATGTTTTGTGTGTGTACTGTCACATGTTTGTAGCGATATGTATGTTTTGTGTGTGTACTGTCACATGTTTGTAGCGATATGTATATTTTGTGTGTGTAATGTCACATGTTTGTAGCGATATGGATGTTGTGTGTGTACTGTCA
>NW_018404387.1:24214-25025 GCF_002113885.1 Mizuhopecten yessoensis
ATTGTTTTGTGTATGAGGTCACATGTTTGTAGCGATATGGATGTTTTGTGTGTACTGTCACATGTCTGTAGCGATATGTATGTTCTGTGTGTGTACTATCGTATGTTTGTAGCGATATGGATGCTTTGTGTGTGATGTCACATGTGTGTAGTGATATGATTGTTTTGTGTATGAGGTCACATGTTTGTAGCGGTATGAATGTTTTGTGTGTACTGTCACATGTCTGTAGCGATATGTATGTTCTGTGTGTGTACTGTCCATGTTTGTAGGGATATGTATGTTCTGTGTGTGTACTGTCACATGTTTGTAGCGATATGTATGCTTTGTGTGTGATGTCACATGTGTGTAGTGATATGTATACTTTGTGTGTGTACTGTCGCATGTTTGTAGCGATTTGTATGTTGTGTGTGTACTGTCACATTTTTGTAGTGATATGTATGTTTTGTGTGTGATGTCAGTGTGTAGTGATATGTATACTTTGTGTGTGTACTGACGCATGTTTGTGGCGATTTGTATGTTGTGTGATGTATGTTTTGTGTGTGTACTGTCGCATGTATGTAGCGATTTGTATGTTGTGTGTGTACTGTCGCATGTATGTAGCGATTTGTATGTTCTGTGTGTGTTCTGTCACATGTTTGTAGCGGTATGGATGTTGTGTGTGTACTGTCGCATGTATGTAGCGATTTGTATGTTCTGTGTGTGATGTCACATGTTTGTAGCGATATGTATGTTCTGTGTGTGATGTCACAGGTTTGTAGCGATATGAATGTTGTGTGTGTGATGTCACATGTGTGTAATGATATGGATGTTG
>NW_018404387.1:28775-31621 GCF_002113885.1 Mizuhopecten yessoensis
GGTTCTGTGTGTGTACTGTCACATGTGTGTAGCGAAATGTTTGTATCTATGTATGTTCTGTGTGTGTACTGTCGTATGTTTGTAGCGATATGTATGTTCTGTGTGTGTACTGTCACATGTTTGTAGCGATATGTATGTTCTGTGTGTGTACTGTCGTATGTTTGTAGCGATATGTATTTTCTGTGTGTTTACTGTCACATGTTTGTAGCGATATATAATTTCTGTGTGTGTACTGTCACATGTTTGTAGCGATATGTATGTTCTGTGTGTGTACTGTCACATGTTTGTAGCGATATGTATGTTCTGTGTGTGTACTGTCACATGTTTGTAGCGATATGTATGTTCTGTGTGTGTACTGTCACATGTTTGTAGCGATATGTATGTTCTGTGTGTGTACTGTCACATGTTTGTAGCGATATGTATGTTCTGTGTGTGTACTGTCACATGTTTGTAGCGATATGTATGTTCTGTGTGTGTACTGTCACATGTTTGTAGCGATATGTATGTTCTGTGTGTGTACTGTCACATGTTTGTAGCGATATGTATGTTCTGTGTGTGTACTGTCACATGTTTGTAGCGATATGTATGTTCTGTGTGTGTACTGTCACATGTTTGTAGCGATATGTATGTTCTGTGTGTGTACTGTCACATGTTTGTAGCGATATGTATGTTCTGTGTGTGTACTGTCACATGTTTGTAGCGATATGTATGTTCTGTGTGTGTACTGTCACATGTTTGTAGCGATATGTATGTTCTGTGTGTGTACTGTCACATGTTTGTAGCGATATGTATGTTCTGTGTGTGTACTGTCACATGTTTGTAGCGATATGTATGTTCTGTGTGTGTACTGTCACATGTTTGTAGCGATATGTATGTTCTGTGTGTGTACTGTCACATGTTTGTAGCGATATGTATGTTCTGTGTGTGTACTGTCACATGTTTGTAGCGATATGTATGTTCTGTGTGTGTACTGTCACATGTTTGTAGCGATATGTATGTTCTGTGTGTGTACTGTCACATGTTTGTAGCGATATGTATGTTCTGTGTGTGTACTGTCACATGTTTGTAGCGATATGTATGTTCTGTGTGTGTACTGTCACATGTTTGTAGCGATATGTATGTTCTGTGTGTGTACTGTCACATGTTTGTAGCGATATGTATGTTCTGTGTGTGTACTGTCACATGTTTGTAGCGATATGTATGTTCTGTGTGTGTACTGTCACATGTTTGTAGCGATATGTATGTTCTGTGTGTGTACTGTCACATGTTTGTAGCGATATGTATGTTCTGTGTGTGTACTGTCACATGTTTGTAGCGATATGTATGTTCTGTGTGTGTACTGTCACATGTTTGTAGCGATATGTATGTTCTGTGTGTGTACTGTCACATGTTTGTAGCGATATGTATGTTCTGTGTGTGTACTGTCACATGTTTGTAGCGATATGTATGTTCTGTGTGTGTACTGTCACATGTTTGTAGCGATATGTATGTTCTGTGTGTGTACTGTCACATGTTTGTAGCGATATGTATGTTCTGTGTGTGTACTGTCACATGTTTGTAGCGATATGTATGTTCTGTGTGTGTACTGTCACATGTTTGTAGCGATATGTATGTTCTGTGTGTGTACTGTCACATGTTTGTAGCGATATGTATGTTCTGTGTGTGTACTGTCACATGTTTGTAGCGATATGTATGTTCTGTGTGTGTACTGTCACATGTTTGTAGCGATATGTATGTTCTGTGTGTGTACTGTCACATGTTTGTAGCGATATGTATGTTCTGTGTGTGTACTGTCACATGTTTGTAGCGATATGTATGTTCTGTGTGTGTACTGTCACATGTTTGTAGCGATATGTATGTTCTGTGTGTGTACTGTCACATGTTTGTAGCGATATGTATGGTGTGTGTGTACTGTCACATGTTTGTAGCGATATGTATTTTCTGTGTGTGTACTGTCACATGTTTGTAGCGATATGTATGTTCTGTGTGTGTACTGTCACATAATTGTAGCGATATGCATGTTCTGTGTGTGTTATGTATGTAAATCTTTATTTAATTTGGGTGACCGTCGTAAGTGGATGACAAAGTGTTCCGTTTTCATTTCTAAGGATTGTTCACACGTAATATATTTACTGTACCATATTAACTAGGTAGTGCTTTTCTGCACCAGATATGGCTTTATAGTTTAATGTAACGCTTAGTACACTTACAACAATCTGATCCTTAAGCGAACTCCAATTCAATAAGTGAATTCATGACGCCTTATCACTGTCGACGAGAATAACCCAAAAACACGTTTCCGAATGTATTTATCAGTTTATTGAGTTTTGTTAGGTGGTTACAAACAATACATTGACTAGAGATTTTGATAGCATTGCCGGTTATCTTATAACCTGTGACTGGTACATTTGTCACCTGTGTTCACCAGGTAAATACCTCACCTGTATCAGGTACACATCCCACCTGTGTTAACCAGGTACATATCTCACCTGTGTTAACCAGGTAAATACCTCACCAGTGTTCACCAGGTACATATTTCACCAGTGTTTACCAGTTAAATACCTCACCTGTGTTCACCAGGTAAATATCTCACCTGTGTTCACCAGGTAAATGTCTCACCTGTGTTAACCAGGTACATATCTCACCTGTGTTAACCAGGTACATATCTCACCTGTGTTAACCAGGTAAATACCTCACCTGTGTTAACCAGGTAAATACCTCACCTGTGTTAACCAGGAAAATGTCTCACCTGTATCAGGCACATATCTCACCTGTATCAGGTACATATCTCACCTGTGTTTACCAGGTAAATGTCTCACCTGTGTTAACCAGGTACATATCTCACC
>NW_018404387.1:32323-39785 GCF_002113885.1 Mizuhopecten yessoensis
TATACCTCACCTGTGTTAACCAGGTAAATACCTCACCTGTGTTAACCAGGAAAATGTCTCACCTGTATCAGGTACATATCTCACCTGTATCAGGTACATATCTCACCTGTGTTAACCAGGTACATATCTCACCTGTATCAGGTACATACCTCACCTGTATCAGGTACATATCTCACCTGTGTTTACCAGGTACATGTATCAGGTACATATCTCACCTGTGTTTACCAGGTAAATACCTCACCTGTATTTAATGGGTACAATCAGTCATCTGATTAATACTGTATATACATAAACATACCCACTTTGCTGCAATCAAACATTGTTTTCCATGTTGCACAAAATGTCCCTACTTATTCCCAAGGTATCGTCTGTTTCCTGGCCGTATTGGCACAGTAACCAACCATTGCACTAAAACCACGACATAAAGTTTAATGTGAAATAGAAGTTGTTTCCTGGCCGTATTGGCACACTAACCAACCTTTGCACTAAAACCATGCCTTAAAGATCAATGTGAAATAGAAGTTCACTTATTCCACGGCAGCTTCATACAACAGCTGATCAACAACATGAACATATTAACACCATCTTACACCTCCAGCTATCCAAACATCAACGGTGTCTGTATTACAAGATGGGCCATCTATAAAATGTGAAATTAATTATCTTCCATAGAAAAAATATTGGTCCAAGTCAAGTGCCAAGTGTTTCCGCTGAATTTTCTATTTGGGTGTATATTTGGGTGTCTATTTGGTTGTCTATTTGGGTGGTGTATATTTGGGTGTGTATATTTGGGTGTCTATTTGGGTGTCTATTTGGGTGTGTCTATTTGGGTGTATATTTGGGTGTGTCTATTTGGGTGTCTATTTGGGTGTATATTTGGGTGTCTATTTGGGTGTGTCTATTTGGGTGTATATTTGGGTGTCTATTTGGGTGTCTATTTGATATATTCTTTTGAGATTCTATACCCCCAAGTCTTTAATTACATTGGAGAGTTCTTGTAAACAGGAGGAACAACCATTTATGGGGTACATAAAACCCCTCATTTTGGGGGTTTCTGGGTACAGAGTGTACTTCTGACTCGGACATGATACACGTTTGGCCTTAGTTGTGTAAGTTATGTAAAGGACAGATAATGTCTATTGCATGCTAAAGGTACAGACATTCACAATAATCTATATCAATTCTCCCTCTTTCTCTCATTCGTTAGCTTTCTTCATTCAACTTAACCAAACAATTCAGTTTTGTATTTGACACTCTACTCCTCACTTTCTGTGAATTCCTTACATTTGTAAAAGAACTCTTTCTACATCCAATCTCTTGGCTCTTGATCTCTTTTACTTTGTCCAGTTTAAAATAAACATTGAGCAAGCTTGATACACCTTTCTTTCTTAAAATTTGACATGAATGGTATAAATAATGAGCAGACACACAGGTGTAAACATCTTAATGCATAAAATAAAGCACGCCAGGATTAATACAGTTCATTTCTCAAGAATCTGGGTAAACACATTGTTCAAACCATTTGTAAGTAAACATAGACCGTATAACGGTACAACAACAAAATCTTGCTACATGTTGTTAATATCTACCAGCTGTGGTGTAATGTTCATAGCAAATTCAAACACCAAACAGAAGATATCAGAATCTAACACCAAACAGAAGATATCAGAATCTAACACCATCAAACAGAAGATATCAGAATCTAAATGGCTTTAATGCTGAGCACTATATCCCCTCACTTCAGAAAAAGTTTACAATTACTGGGATTCTATCATAGAGGCTAGACATATTTATTTCAATTCTTGTATTCGTGTTCAAAAAACAAAAAGAAATTCTATTTTGTCTATCTGTGTGGATTCATTTGGTTCAACATAATCTCAAACAGAGGATGAAACAGCCACTTTTGCAGGAACATGGTATCGTTTCCTACGGTTATAACTTCCATCAGGTCACTATCGCGGTGGGACACCATTTTGGAATTTCTGTCAAAGTTTGAATTTGACATGACAACCTAATTGGTGTCTGAATACTATTAGCAGTATGACTAACGACAAGAACTGACTCTGACTGGAAACTATTCTCAGGCTGTACTTGATTGTATTATGCTTTCATAACAGTGTTTAGTGTTGACAAGTATATTTATTGACTATACAATGGAAATGGAAATATTTGAAGATGTTTAACTTTGTATTTTTCATATTTCCAAATGAATTATGACACCCTGTTTCTACAGGGTAAACTGTCCCTAAAACATTGTGAACCTATTCTTTGCTCAATTTTGAAAGTAGATAATGATCTTATTGACAGTGCAAGGCAACTTAAAAGTTTCACAAAAACATAAGTCTTGGCTACAAAGCTAATACATCATCTTGTGATGTCAGTGTGTGATACAGAATCTTCTAGTGCATGGCCTGAAAACTTGTAAGATTCATAAAGTATATAATAACACTGGTTGTATCACTGCAGTAAGATTTACCAGGTATGTAATAAACACTGGCTGTATCGCTACAGTAAGATTTACCAGGTATATAACACAACTGGCTGTATCGCTATATACGATTTACTAGGTATGTAATAAACACTGGCTGTATCACTACAGTAAGATTTACCAGGTATATAATATAACTGGCTGTATCGCTACAGTAAGATTTACCAGGTATGTAATAAACACTGGTTGTATCACTACAGTAAGATTTACCAGGTATGTAATAAACACTGGCTGTATCACTATATACGATTTACCAGGTATGTAATGACACTGGCTGTATCACTATATATGATTTACCAGGTATGTAATAACACTGGCTGTATCACTATATACGATTTACCAGGTATGTAATGACACTGGCTGTATCACTATATACGATTTACTAGGTATGTAATAAACACTGGCTGTATCACTTTATACGATTTACCAGGTATATAATAACACTGGCTGTATCACTATATAAGATTTACCAGGTATGTAATAAAACTGGCTTTATCACTACAGTAAGATTTACCAGGTATGTAATAAAACTGGCTGTATCGCTATATAAGATTTACCAGGTATGTTATAACACTGGCTGTATCGCTATATAAGATTTACCAGGTATATAATAAAACTGGCTTTATCACTACAGTAAGATTTACCAGGTATGTTATAACACTGGCTGTATCGCTATATAAGATTTACCAGGTATATAATAAAAATGGCTGTATCACTACAGTAAGATTTACCAGGTATGTAATAAACACTGGCTGCATCACTTTATACGATTTACCAGGTATATAATAACACTGGCTGTATCACTATATAAGATTTACCAGGTATGTAATAAAACTGGCTTTATCACTACAGTAAGATTTACCAGGTATGTAATAAAAATGGCTGTATCACTACAGTAAGATGTACCAGGTATATAATAAAACTGGCTGCGTCACTTCAGTAAGATTTACCAGGTATGTAATAAAACTGGCTGTATATATATCACTACAGTAAGATTTACCAGGTATGTAATAAAACTGGCTATATCACTACAGTAAGATTTACCAGGTATATAATAAAATACGGATCTCACCATTTATAAGTAATACACATTTTTTGGCCCCACCCCTTAGCCCGGGGGTCAGCCCCACTAATTGTACAATTTTGAATCCCCACCACCTAGGGATGCTTCAAGTCAAATATGGTTGATATCCATCTCTTAGTTCCAGAGAAGAAGTCGCTTAAACCAATATAGCCAAATTGGCCCCTTTTGGCCCCGCCCCTCAACCCCCTGGGGGGTCAGCCCAATTGCTTGTACAATTTAGAATCTCCACCACCTAGGGATGCTTCCAGTCAAATATGGTTGATATCCACTTTTTAGTTCCAGATAAGAAGTCGCTTAAAGCAATATAGCCAAATTGACCCCTTTTGGCCCTGCCTCTCAGCCCCCTGGGGGGTCAGCCCAATCATTTGTACAATTTTGAATTCCCACCACCTAGGGATGCTTCCAGGTAAATTTAGTTGAATTCCAATCAGTGGTTAAGAAGAAGAAGCCGTTTAAAGAAATTGTTGACGTACGGACGTACGGACGGACGACGGACGCAACGGTTTGGCATAAGCTCACCTTGGTCCTTCGGACCAGGTGAGCTAATAAAACTGGCTGTATCACTATATAAGATTTACCAGGTATATCATAAAACTGGCTGTATCACATAAGTATGTTACATAAAAATAGAGTCCTGGGCTTCATCTGGAGTGTGAACTTATCACAGGTATAATACAGTATGTTAAGATATTAACCAGAACAGTGAAGGTTAATGTGGGCTATAAGTGACGTCTTTGTTCCATGTAGTGCAGTTATAGTGGGAATAATACTGTAACATGTACAAATAGTATTTACAAAAACAAAGCAAATAATGTATTTTGGCAAAACGTAACATATTCATTGTCAAAATGTTAAAATGTTTATAACAAAGCGGGACTTTCAGTGAAATAAATACTTTTTTCTACAGAACAAACTACAGTAATAATAAGAAAGGAAATATAACAAAACAGTGTCTTGTGTTTCTGGATAGGTGTTGTAATGTGCTAAAAGGCTAATCATGCTTGCAAAGTAGTTTGGCAAATTGTCTATGTGAGGAACTATTTTCCAAACATGTGTGGTTTACCTACTGTCTATGAGTGGGGTTTGTTTTTAGAGTGGTAAGGTAATATGACAAGGATAGGGCTCATATTCAAATCGGTGTTGTAAGGTATCTAACGGTGGAGTTTTATTTTCCAAAAAATTTTGGCAATGCGTTTATGGGTAGCACTGATATCCACAAAGTCTGATAAGGTATTCAGGGACATGGTTTATTTCCAAAAAAGTTGCAGCAATGATGTTAGTACATGGCAAGTTCACAAGTGCAATGCAGACAGAGGTTGAGATATATGTGCAGAAAGGATGTACTGTATCTTTGTCTGGGGCGATGATGGAGCACTGTATCAGTGTACTGTATCTTTGTCTGGGGCGAGGATGAAGCACTGTATCAGTGTACTGTATCTTTGTCTGGGGGCGAGGATGAAACACTGTATCAGAGTACTGTATCTTTGTCTTGGGCGAGGATGAAGTGCTGTATGATCAGGGTGCTGTATCTTTGTCAGGGGCAAGGAATAAGTGCTGTATGAAGCACTGTATGATCAGTGTTGAATGAGACAGGGATCCTGCATCACTGAGATAAAATCTCTTGGTAGGGAGCATTGGTGAATGAGTAGATATATTATGCATTTTTAACTATTTATGGTAAACTTATATTATTAGTAAAAATTTAACAAGTGCCAAGTTTAGAAGATCTAGAAGCAAAAATCTAATGATAAGAATAAACAAAACATTAAACCTTGGATCTGTTTTAAGTGAATTGTTGTTCACTATGGTTTACAGGATCCAGGTATCTCAAGATCTAAACCTACAAACAAAACAGGTGTACAGCTTAGAAAACATTCTAACTAACATAAAACACAATAATCTCACAATAACAGCATTGTTTGCATAAGACGCCATTTTTTAAGAAGAAAAAATAAAATACATATAATTCAAGAAGGTTTGGCATCTCAAATTGTTATTTTTCATCTAAAAATTATATTGGTCCTCACATCTCATGGTTCTAAAATCTCCTCCATGAATAAAAATCATCACAAAATACAGACATGCCAGCGAGAACAATCGCTTTCCCTCAAAGATAATTTGCAAAACACTTTGTGTCCTCCGAAATCCTTTGAAGAAATGTATTCAAATGTGTTATACGTGGACAGAAAAGGAGAAGGAGCGGTACAACGTGACTGGTCTGTCTCCAGACCCCCGTGGCTCGTCACCATTCATCCTTGAGGCTATCAATGTCTGTTGCTTATCATTGAAATGTAGCCAACAAGTCTGTACTGATCTTCACACTTAGAAATAAAGCTGAGCAAGTACGTTCATGACAAATTTCAAGTTAAAAACACATATATATTGCAGTATCTGTTGTCTGCTGAAACACTACAGGCACACAGTGTTTACAACATTAAAATAACATGAGCACCGAAGCAATAGAAATATAAAATTGAAATAAAACTTCTTCCAACGTATATATAATGTGTTCCTATTTTGGACCTTGGTGGCCATATGCTGCCACCCTTTCACTCCCCACCCTCCACACGCACAATCTCTTGGGCCTCAGTGGCCTCCGTAGCGAGTCCCTCAGGATCGTGCGTCAATCTCGAAGTGTTTATAGATGGAGGTCACATATGCCATGACAGCCTGCCAGTCTGGTCGCTCCATCACAACCATATCATTAATATTCTGGAAATACAAGAAAAACACAACTTTTATGAAATACAGCAAAATTCTACTACTGTCGTGACATTTCAAAGAGATTTGATTTCCAGACCTTTTGATCATAAAGCAGGGAGCTTATCCACTGTGCTATTGGTCATGAAATGTTAGGGTTTGTGGTGAGAACAATTTTCCTCATCACAAGAATGTAGATAAATTTAAGAGGCTTCCATGCTCGTGATAAGATTTTTTTCCCAAAGACAAACCCTTAAAACACCAAGTTGTAAACTGTTTATCAACTTTATACTACTATCTTATATACTTCCCTTATCATTTAAAAGCCAACCAAATACATGTACCATAGCTGTCAGCCACTTTCAAGGCCTAATGCTCATCGAGATCCTCAGTTAACAATTGGCAAATATAAACATTTGTAGTTTTGAGGATAGGTATACCACAAATGTTATTATTATGTACAAAGATATTTACAAAACAATATGCTTGTCACTGGTTTCTCCATATGCACACTTATGTTTAAAATGATGTTATCCTCGCAATAAAATTTCATAATTTTATATAATGATTTGTTTCTGACGGACTATTTTCTTATGCAGAACACCTTTGTGTGAGCTAGTCTACGTCGTTACCTGCCACAAGCAGACATTCTTTTTTGAGAAAATAAAACATTGGCCTATTGAAAAATCCAAGTAATTCTCAATTAAGTCCTTGTGTAATAGAAAAGGACTAACATAAATTTAATACAAGATGGCATTTAAAGGCCTGTACACAGGAATGTATAGATGAGAGATAACTGTGACATTGCTTGGACATTTCCCAGATAAACACTCCAGACAGATACCTTGTACAAAGATAAGTCAGAGAAGTTAACCTCATCTTACATAGGGAAACAGACACTACAGGTTAAGTCAGAGAAGTTAACCTCATCTAACATACAGAGACAGACACTACAGGTTAAGTCAGGGAAGTTAACCTCATCTAAAATACAGGAACATACACTACAGGTTAAGTCAGAGAAGTTAACCTCATCTAACATACAGGAACAGACACTACAGGTTAAGTCGGGAAGTTAACCTCATCTAGCATACAGGAACAGACACTACAGGTTAAGTCAGGGAAGTTAACCTCATCTAACATACAGGAACAGACACTACAGGTTAAGTCAGGGAAGTTAACCTCATCTAACA
>NW_018404387.1:41824-44323 GCF_002113885.1 Mizuhopecten yessoensis
GAAGTTAACCTCATCTAACATACAGGAACCGACACAACAGGTTAAGTGAGGGAAGTTAACCTCATCTAACATACAGGAACCGACACAACAGGTGAAGTCAGAGAAGTTAACCTCATCTAACATACAGGAACCGACACAACAGGTTAAGTCAGAGAAGTCAACCTCATCTAACATTCCAGTGATGTTAATGACCGCGACACATTACAGTCACCGCTCATCAGGCTTACCAGAATTGAAGAAGATATTCCAACACCCTCAGCAGCTTCAAATGCATAATTGAAGTTACTCCTCTGCAATGAAAAACAAGACAAAATGTTATCATATATTATTTAAACCCCCAAGTACAGACAAGGTACATCTGCTGAGTGGTCTCCCTTACACTGTTGAAATGTCACAAACAGGGATTAATCTAGAATTTGGAAAATTAGCTTTGAAATGAAGAGTACTTTGAAGGTCAAAGGTCCAGCAGAGAGGCTGGGTGCCTCCTCCATACTAGAACATGTAGGTAATGTTTCCTTAGCTTTACTTCCTTCTTAAGTTACAATGTATTTTATCAGCAAATATCTGAAACATCATCAAAGTGGTGAAAGGAGTTACTAGTCGATTTGTGTGTAGATATCATACAGATCATTGGTCACCTGAGTTATAGGTAGCTTAATTACATTGTAGATATCATACAGATCATTGGTCACCTGAGTTATATTATAGGTAGCTTAATTACATTGTTGAGATGTGAAGTGGAAAACAACATACAAACAAAATGAAACACAATACCTGTCATGTCACTAAGGGAAAAGATCTTAAAAAAAGTATCGAAATTGAATTGAAATTGAAATTATTTTGCTATTGAGAAATGTAATATCTATTGTAACGAAGCCAATTTTCCTCTTTGGCTAACCCAAGGGGTAGGTCAAGACCTTACCTCTGACTATTTAAATTCAATTTCATCATAACTATTCCAACAAAGTTTGAATAATTTCTTTCTGAGAATAAACAAAGTATACCCAACAGTGTTATAAACTTTACACTCTCCCAAAGGGAGAGCAGGATACCTAGGGGTTATGAAATTAACAATTTAGTTCATGCGCCTTAGGACTTTCCATCTATGAAGAGTATGTGATTTACAATTTAGATAAAGCCTCTGATAGTCTTTCCATCAATGCAGAGAAATTGATTGTATAGCTCATCTGAGTCTGGGAGAGATTTTTGAAATATTGGTTAATTTTCCTTTTGGAGCCTCACCCTAGTCCCTTGTATTGGGACATGAATCCTAATTTTACAATTTGTTACCCTCTTCCATGAAGGTTGATTCTGATTAAATTTAAATAAAAATTATAATTATAACCCCCCCCCGTCAACCTAGTATTACTTGTTTAGTTAATGGTTTAATGTTTTCGGGGGATTTTTTTCCAGGTTACGGAGGTTTCAATTGCAGACAAGTTATCTCACCTTGTCCTCGGAGGAGAGGTCAGCATAAGGTATCTTGTTAGGGATGTAGCTATGCAGCAGGGCACAGAACGCCAGTCCATCATTCCAGCTACTGCTGAAGTTAGTGATATCCACCTTCTGTAATAAACAGGTTTATTAGGACAGTAACGATATAAATCTGGAGTATATTACTGACTGGATATGACATAACTGACTAGACATGATAAAACTGATCATGAATCAATATGATTTTAACATCAGTTTGTGAGGAATTATTGGTCAATTCAACATGGTTTATTCGGACATAAATCTGTGATCTATTGATTTTTATAGTAAATTATTGTAAATAACCTAACAGTTCAATTTATTTTTTCTTCCTTACCTCAGTATTATGTATGAAAGTATACTTATCAACAGTCATATCATATATATATATATATATATAAAGAAAACATTGAGAAGTCCTTGTGTTGGAATTAAATATAAAAAATAGAACAAAAGACAGAGATAGCGTCTCTAGGCCTTTCTTGGGTTGATTCCCCATTTATCAGGAGACTGTTTATTTTGAAAACAGGTATTGTGAGGTCATAGTTGTTTACACAAGAAAGTATGACATCATCAATAATGCAAAGTCATTATGACGTCACAGAATGCATACACATACATCCATGACGTCGACAACAATACAAGCTAAATTGTGACGTTACATTACTTAGACAAATGCATAACTTTATGATCTTACCAACAATAAACAAGAGGCCCATGGGCCTTAACGGTCACCTGATATATTTATACAGAGAGTTGATTTTGTTTTTAACATGAACAGAAATATTATTCAAAGTGACAAAAAACAATAAAACCACCTTACTCAATATCTAGCATACAGATTTCAGACTAAAAAGGATTTGAAACTAGCACCTCTGATTCTTAACAAGGAAAATGAAGAAATTTTAGCACACTGACTCCTTTGAGCCCCACCCTACAGCCCTTGGGGGTAGGGCTGGCTCAAAATTTTCAAAGTATCAAACTGTCAATTCAAGGTTATAATTCCAATCAAGTTATTAACATGTA
>NW_018404387.1:46716-74484 GCF_002113885.1 Mizuhopecten yessoensis
AAAAAATTGTTTTGTACATATTCTGAAAACACTTTACCATATTTACATTCTATATTGGTGTAGAGTTTCTCTTCCAAATAACCTAACACAAGTGTTGCATAGGTAGGTGCCATTTTTGTACCCATGGCCGTTCCCTTTATTTGTTGGTAGTGATTGCCATCAAAATAAAAGACATTTCTTTTCAAAATAACTTCTAAGGATTTGATAATAAATTCATGAGCAAAACGATTATCAATCTTATCTGGATGTTTCTTAAGCCAATACGTAATAGCTTCAATTCCTAAATCATGTGGAATATTTGTATATAAGCTGACGACGTCAAAAATTACAAGTTTAGAATTGGGAGGAACAGATTTTGGCAAATGTTTAAGAAAATCAAAATCGTCTTTTATAAAACTCCTCACTGAAGAACAAAGTGGCTTCAAAATTAAGTCAACAAAATGACTAAGCCGTTTGGTAACACTGTTAGGTCCGCCTACTATTGGTCGAAATGTCAAATCATCTGGATTTTCAATAATCACATACTCACTTTTCTGTTGTTTAATAGCTTCAGCTATGATAGTACTTTTGTGTATTTTAGGCAAACCATAAAAGTAGCTTGTTTTATAACCATCAGATGTTAAATATTTCACCTCTTTATCATAAATACCTTTCTTGTACTTCATGACTAAATCATTGATAAGCTAATAGGTAACATCATCAGCACTTGATTCAATAGATGTATAAAATTCTTCTTTCTCTAACATGTCCACCATTTTCTTACAATAGTAACTACTGTTCATTACAATAACAGCTCCTCCCTTGTCTGCTTCCTTAATAACTATGGTTTTATCTTTTTGTAAAGAATTCAAGGCAGTTCTTTGTTTAAATGATAAATTACTTTTAACTTTCTTTTGACAACCAGAATCAACAGGGCAATTTTTCAAACTTTCTATAGTATCTTCCAACATTTTATCTTTGCTTTTTGGGGGATTCCAACGAGATTTGTTCCAAACTAGTGACCCGTCGTTAAAATTGCTAATCTTATTATTGTCATCATCATCATCATCCTCATCATCATTTTCTTTATGGAATCTTTCACTAAGACGGAGTCGTCTACAGAATGCTAATAGATCTGCCTTAAGTTCTTTGCCATCATGAGTATTTGGTGTTGGACAAAATTTCAGACCTTTAGATAACAAGTGTACTTCATCATCAGTAAATTTTCTACTAGAAAGATTTATTACTTTTGGTAACTTACTTTGATCAGTATTGTTATTTACACCTTTATCTACACTGCCGTCGTTTTCTCTTCCTGACTGTGTACATTTGTTTTTGTCCCTCCGCCTTTGTTTCCTAATTTTGATTGTCCTAAAAAATGCTTGTTTACCGATTTCCCAATGTAGGTAGTTCCTTGCAACTTAACTGGGCTGGATTCTTTTACACCCGAACTGTTCTTTCCGGAGTGTTTAGCTTTACGCGCATACTTGGTTCTAGTTCCCATTTTAGGCGTATTTGGTTTCTGTACTACAGCTGGTGTCTTGATCACCTCAGAATATATATATATATATACATTGGAATCCATTAACATCACCACCTGTATGTACGGGATCCTGCTTAAAGAGACTCGGACCCAGTTATATCAGCACAGGTAACATGGTGTTTAGTACGTCCACTTGGACTGACCACTGGTCAGTGACTTACCGGATAATTGATGGTTTTCTGCTGACACCACTTGAGAAGTGCGTTTCTCTTGGAGCCACCCATCTGTTTTGACAGCATGCTCAGTGGGTCCTTGGAGCTGCCTTCCTTCCTGTCACCACTCTCAACCAGACTACACACAGGAAACAAAGGCATGTCACACATAATTAATAACATCACTGCAAATTGATAATGACTTCAATCAATTCACTACTTATTTATAGTGAATTTTCACTTTGATTCGGGAGTAGACGCATTCACAAACTGAAATATTCCGTGAATACCTATATATAGCTATTCCACACAATATAACTTTTATATTTATACCGTGTAGATAGCATTTTTCACAAATTCAATTTCATTATGTTATCCACAAATTCAACCTTTATGCAAAGTTTGTAAAATGAAATACATGTGATATAGCGTCCTATCTAGCTAGAGAAATCTCCAACCCGAGGGTTGATGGTTTTTTTATTGTCTAACCTGAGGCTCTGCCGAGGGTTAGACAACCAAATTAATTACCCCTCGGGTTGGAGATTTCTCTGTCACACCCTCAATGTAGGGGATGATTATTTTTCTCCCATCCTATTATTTCAGTCATAACTCCACCGACAGTAGTGTAAACAAAAACACATGTGCGGTATGAATATCGTCATTCACTTTTGATGCCGTCACAATTACTGGTGACGTATTTTAATGACGTCACAATTGAACATGTGCTAATCCGCACAAGGCTATCTCCCCCAAGGGGGTGACAAGCTGATCTTTCCCGGCTAAAACGGGAGACAAACCTGTGAAGGGTGGGAGAAAAGCCACTCTAAAGTGTTTTACAGTGAATAGATATACAATCAGAATTAACATTTACATTAGATAATACATTAATCAATACTCATCAGGCACTAATTACAAGTCCTATACCACCTGGCTAATATCTCCCTGTGTGTATACATGCCTGTGTGTGTGCTAGAGATGTATTGTGTTCTGTTTGTAGTGGGACTGTGCTACCAAGGGCATCTTTTATAGAACCACCTCACTTGAATGCTACAGCAGATACCGTAACATCCACCCCAGACCATTTTATATTCCACCTGGGTTGTTGGAAGTGGGGGCATGAGAAAAACACTTTCTCTGAATATTCCATACATACGACTATTTTCGAGGATTAACCCCTGTAGTATTAACCACGCGGCCAATCAGCCCAAACAATCATGGAGTGCAAAATAACTTAACTGTATAGCTTCCAAAGAATTATTCCTCAACTTTAAAATATAAGTAGATCACAATGAATGATAAAAAAGACAGAAAAACCAAACCGAGGGTAATATTTTTCAGATCAAACAGAACTGTTAAATTTCAAAACCTTATTCCCAAGGTTTCAGATTTCTTTGTCTACATCATACAGGAGTGATTGATTATTATTTATCTACCACACCTCCTTGTTTAATATCATGACTCTATGCCTTTCAGTTCTTCAGAAGTTGTTTGAAATTTATGCCAGATTTGACCCCTGTGACCTTGAAAGTAGGATGAGGTCATTTTTATTTGCAAAGTGTTTTGGGTGCATCACAAAAGTCTACCAGCAAAATATTTGTTTATTTTCAAAGTATTTTTCACATTACAATAACATTTAAATTTTGTTTCTTTTTTCCCCAAATAAATTTAAATTAGATCAAACATATAAACAATCGGCAAAATGTAGGTCTAGGAAATAACAATAAGCCTTTTCCATTTTTTCCACTCATTCTGGAGGTTAATGAGATATATTTCGTCTTTACTATTTGCAATATATTTTTGAATACTGTAATGTTCTTTAATTGAACTTTTAATTCCTTGTATAGATAAAGGCACTTTAAGACATCTTGCCTTGTTTGTTTATTATAATCAAATGGAATAATCAATGCATCTTATAAGAACTCAAAATTTTGTAAAAGATTTTGTACTTTGTCACATTCCCATAATACATGCTCTATTGTCTCTATTTCTAGTTTACACAGTTCACAGTAAGGGCTATCTACTATTCCTGCCTTAAACAAATATGCATTAGCTGTCAAAATGTGCTGATTAATTCTGTACTGAAACCACTGTAATTTAGTATTTTTCGTAATTTTAAATGGCATTTTATATTTATTTTTTCCAAACTTCATCATCAAATTGAAATATATCATCCCATTTTTTTTTACCTGTTGAAATAGTATCATTTTTACAAAATAAGCTATACAAATCTCTTATCCCCTTTTTGTTCTTCAAAAACATTTCTATATTAATTGGTAACAAGAGGCCCAGATGGCCTGTATCGCTCACCTGAATATGTTTAAAATAATTGGTATGAATGATCCATCCAGTACTTGAGATATAGTGAGAACAAACTTCAAACAGAGCCCCACCCCTATGCAACTTAGGGGGGGGGGGGGGGGGGGATGTCATACCCATCAATTATACAAAATTGAGTCCCCTTGGGCCATTGATGCTCCAGACTAAATAAGGATAAAATCCCATAATCCCGATGGTCGAAGTAGGGTTTTAAAGGTTTTACCTCAATTTTTCCAACTGACCCCCGCCCTTCTGCCCCCTGGGAAACCACACCCACTGCTTATACAAAATTGTTTCCCCTTCACCCAAGGCTGCTTCATATGAAATTTGGACAAAATCCTGTCATTTCTACAGAAGAAGAAGGATTTTGAAGAATTTGCTATGTTTCCCCTATTGGGCCCCTCCCTTCTGCCCACAGGGTTGGGCCACCCTCGCTGTTTATACAAAATTGAGTCCCTTTTGCCTAAGGATGTTCCAGACTAAATTAGGAAAATATCCCTTAATCCCTATGGTAGATGTGGGATTATAAAGGTTTTACCTATATTTCCCCTATTGGGCCCTGCCCCTCAGCCCCCAGGGGGCCAGGCCCACTGTTTATACAAAAGTGGTTCCCCTTTACCCAAGGATGCTCCACACCAAATATGGACCGATTCCTACAGAAGAAGGATTTTAAAAAATAATCTGCTATGTTTCCCCTATTTGGCCCCGCCTCTCAGGCCCCTGGGGGGCCAGACCCACGGTTTATACAAAATTGGTTCCCCTTTACCTAAGGATGCTTCAGACCAAATATTGACAAAATCCTGTCATTCTTACAGAAGGAGAAGGATTTTAAAGAACTTGCTATATTTCCCCTATTGGGCCCCGCCCCTCAGCCCCCAGGGGGGCCAGGCCCACTGTTTATACAAAATTGGTTCCCCTTTACCCAAGGATGCTCCACACCAAATATGGACCAAATTCTTTCATTCCTACAGAAGAAGGATTTTAAAGAATAATTTGCTATGTTTCCCCTATTGGGCCCCGCCCCTCAGGCCCCTCGGGAGGCCACACCCACGGTTTATACAAAATTGGTTCCCCTTCACCCAAGGATGGTTCAGACCAAATATGGACCAAATCCTTTCATTCCTACAGAAGAAGAAGGATTTTAAAGAATAATTTGCTATGTTTCCCCTATTGGGCCCGGCCCCTCAGGCCCCTCGGGAGGCCACACCCACGGTTTATACAAAATTGGTTCCCCTTCACCCAAGGATGGTTCAGACCAAATATGGACCAAATCCTTTCATTCCTACAGAAGAAGAAGGATTTTAAAGAATAATTTGCTATGTTTCCCCTATTGGGCCCGCCCCTCAGGCCCCTGAGGGGCCAGACCCATGGTTTATACAAAATTGGTTCCCCTTGTCCCAAGGATGCTTCAGACCAAATATGGAACAGATCCTTTCATTCCTACAGAAGAAGAAGGATATTAAAGAATTTGCTATATTTCCCCTATTGGGCCCCGCCCCTCAGCCCCCAGGGGGGCCAGACCCACCATTTATACACAATTTGTTCCCCTTCCCCCAAGGATGCTTCTGACCAAATTTGGTCAAAATCTGCTCAGTCGTTCATGACTAGTAGCGTTTTAAAAGAAAAGTTGACGGACGACGGACGCTGCGGTATGGCATAAGCTCACCATGGTCCTTTGGACCAGGTGAGCTAAAAATGGATAGTTAACCTCTACATTTGAAATATATATCTTGTTGTATAATATACTTTCTAATGGCAGTAATTAGACCCTGGTATCGTAAAAAGTTTGTATTTATATCATAAATCTGTTTGAATTCTTGAAATGCGTAAAAAGCATAGGTATTTCTGTCTCTGATTAGATCATCAATTACAATTATTCCTTTATCCCTATAAATATTATGATTATATGCCTTTCGGTTCTTCAGGAAAAGTCGTTTGAAGTGTTTTGTCATATTTGTACCCTGTGACCTTGATAGTAGGGCAGTTTTTTTCATGCTCATACATTGTCGGGCTCAAACCCAAGAGTCTACCAGCCAAATAATATGATTCTATGCCTTTGGTTATTCAGAAGAAGTCATTTGAAGTTTTTGACATATTCGACCCTGTGACTTTGAAAGTAAGAAGAGGTCATTTTCATTTGCATACTCTTTCAGGCTCCATCCCAAGAAGCTACCAGCCAAATATCTAGATTCTATACTTTTCAGTTTTTCAGAAGAATTTGTTTGAAGTGTTAGACATATTTGACCCCTGTGACTTTGAAAGTAGGTAGAGGTCATTTTCATTTTCATTTGCATAGTCTTTCAGGCTCCATCCAAAGAAGCTACCAGCCAACTATTTAGATTCTATTTTTAAGTTCTTCAGAAGAAGTTATTTGAAGCTTTTGACACATTTGACCCCTGTCACCTAGAAAGAAGGTCAAGGTAATTTTTAAACTTTGTCTGGTTCTTACCAAGGACACTTTCAGCCAAATATCATGACTCTAGGCCTTTTCATTCTTCAGAAGAAGTCATTTAAATGAAAAGATGACAGCCGCTGGACACAGTGCCATGGCATAAGCTCACTAGTGCTTTGGGAAGGTGACCTGAAAACAGTACAACAGATGTAAAAGAGATTTAAAAAGGTGATGACTCACCCGACGGTACTGCTGCGTCGTATGCTGGCTGACGGTCTGTTGGAGAGTATGGAAGAGATGGTTGGAGATGTATCAGTTTTGCTGGTAGGGGGCGCTGACTTTGGCCCAGTCTCTAACGGCGAACGGGGACTATCGAAGGAGAGCATGCCAACTGAAAGACGTATAGGTGAAGGTTTCTCTGTCTTTTTGAGAGCAGATCGGAGTGTGACATCTGGAGAACTAGTATTAAACAATGGAGAGCCTTCAACATTTGGGGAGGAAGGAGACTTGACAAGATCCTGAAATTCACGGATTCCTGACAAAGATCCATCTGCAGTATCAGAATTTCTACGTGAACTACAAGTGCTGGAATGAAGAGATGAACAGCCACTCTTCACCTGTTCCTCAATGGAGCGGATCAAACTTTTTACAGATTGTGTGGCGTTTTTGTCCTGGCGTTTGTCCCGTAGATGTAGCAGTTCACGGTCCACAGTGCACAGAACTTTGCCTTTTAGTTCTGCATTTGACATGATAGACTTTGGCGTACTACTCTTTTCATCCAGAGATTTCTGAGATTTCAGACAATCATTCTCTTCACGTAGCTTGTCATTTTCACTTTGCAGACTTACAACTTGCTCTGAGAGTGTAGCGTTGTCCTGTTGTATTTTGTCGCGGTCCTCCTGAGTCTCAGCACGGAAGTCATTTGCGACTAGAACTGCCACCTGCAGGTCCTTCTGAAACTGATGCCACTCCTCAGACTTCTCATCCATTTTTTCCCGGAGCTCACGTACCTCAGTGTCCACCTTCACCTTCTCTTGTAAAAGAGTGTCAATCTGTTTACGTAAACCTTGAAGTTCAACCGTGAGGCACTTCTTGTTTTCACGCAACTGGTCTGCATCATGTTCCTCCTCACTCATGCGTTGCCGTAGCGATTCAATTTCCATCTTGTTGTCCTCCCGTTCCTTGTCCAGACGTTCTATCTTATATTCAAAGTCATGAACCTGTGTTCGCCCATTGTTCTTGGTGACCTTGAGCTCCTCCTCACGAGACCTGAGTGTCTCACGTAGATTTTCAACTTCATTTTGACTGTGGAGCAGTGTTTCCATTGTGTTTGCACATTTGTCCTCTAGCTTGTCCTTCTCCTGGAGGGCATTGTGCAGCAACTCTTCCAGGTCTGAACGCTTAGAGGCAGCACAATACTGATCAAGCTCCTGCACCCGGGTCTTCTCATTCTCCAACAGCGTCTTATAATGGGAAATCTCAATTCTGTTATTGGCCATTTGTTCTTTGAGTTCAGAATTATTCCGTGCATATGTGTCACGCTCTGCTTTTAAACTGGATGCAGTGTCCTCCAATAGTAAAGATTTGTCGCGTGTCGCATCCACAGCATCTTGGGACTCACGTAGGTCATGCTCGCAGTTGTGAAGTGCATTTGCGTACTCATTCTGTTTGCATATCATCTCCTCTCTCTCAACCTGGCCAGCCTTCAGTAACTCCAGTAGTTGTAGTTCCCTGGTGGTCGTGTCCGGTAGGGTACCACTGATCAACAGACTCTTCAACTGTTCAATCTGTATGCGACAGTGTTGAAGTTTTTCTGTCTGCGTACATAGAGACTCCAGCAGAATGTTCCTCTCGTTAAACAGCCGTTCATTTTCATCAGTGAGTTCATTAACACTGTGCTGAAGATCGCCAAGCTCTTGCAGGGTGGCCTGCAGCTCCTCATTAGTGCTGTAGTGACTCTCTTCCATTTGCTGTATTCGCTCGGTCAGCCCCGCCACACTAACTTCACTGAGAGCATCACTGCTCTTATTACTACCTTTTTCCCAATTTGCACTTATTTCAAAGGAACACAATGATGGGTGCTCAGGTACTTGGCTACAAATGTCATTTAGTGACAGACCTGGCTCCGAGGTCACTGATCGGTCAGCTGTGTCATATTTACCCGTGTTACACTGACCATCTGTCGAAAGACTGTCACAACTTATACTCTTGGGAACGCTCCCTTCCACAGATTTACATCCCTTATTTGCCTGTAACCGTGACAACTTCTCTGTGTCCGTGATCTGTTCCACCGGATGCCCCAAGTCCTTCAGCTGATCCATGTACAACTTATTTTCAGATCTCAGAAACTGAATTTCGTCCTTTAAATCATGAGAAGGAATTTGTTCTTTTAAGTTTTTAGTTTCGTATTTGAACTTCTCTATTTCTGCTTTCCTGTTTTCTGCCACTTGAACTAACTCCGAGATTCTAGCCTCCAGCAATTTTTTGTCCTTCTCAAAATTGGCAAGAAGCTCTGCATTATAAGCCATGACATCGGCGGGAGCAGAAGTCCGTTTGCGCGCCTGCTTGTCCTTACTCACATTCTGTTGACTATGAGCACGTTTCATCGCCTGCATCCTACTAGTGTAGGTTTTGTGGGTGGTGGCCCCTCCTGTGCCCCCACTATTCCCACTTTTGTCTATATGTTGGGTGCTGGAAGCCTTGCGTATAGGGGCCACAATTAATGCCTTTACAGGCTTTGGTTTGAGAAAGCCTTCTTTGTCTTTCTGCTGAAAGTTTTCCTTGTTGCTTTGTTTGCCGGAGTTATCTGCCTTTGGAAGACCTAGGCTAGATTTTGGTCTGTGATCAATGTAGGTAGAAAGCTTTTTCTTCTGGTGTAAAGACAGGTTTTCATAGCTCTTACTCAGGTAGGGCTTTCCCAATGGAGAGCCCACAGACTTGCCCTGCAGAGGAGCCTTCTGTTTTGATGACAGACTCATATGGTCTGATTTGGATTCTTTGAAGCCACGATTAGTCTTAACAGGTGTGACTTTCATCGGCGTGGACGTCTTCTTCACTTTGCCATCGGCCTGCATGGTGACTTTGTGCACTTGTCAGGGAACCTGTCAACATACAAACAACAGTGGTCAGGGAGCCTGTCAACATACAAACAACAGTGGTCAGAGAACCTGTCAACATACAAACAAAAGTGGTCAGAGAACCTGTCAACATACAAACAGTGGTCTGGGAACCCGTCAACATACAAACAACAGTGGTCAGGGAACCTGTCAACATACAAACAGTGGTCAGGGAACCCATCAACATACAAACAGTGGTCAGGGAACCCGTCAACATACAAACAGTGGTCACGCAACCCATCAACATACAAACAAAAGTGGTCAGGGAACCTGTCAACATACAAACAAAATTGGTCAGGGAACCTGTCAACATGCAAACAAAAGTGGTCAGGGAACCTGTCAACATACAAACAAAAGTGGTCAGGGAACCTGTCAACATACAAACAGTGGTCAGGGACCCCATCAACATACAAACAGTGGTCAGGGAACCCATCAACATACAAACAGTGGTCAGGGAACCCGTCAATATACAAACAGTGGTCAGGGAACCCATCAACAGACAAACAGTGGTCAGGGAACCCATCAACATACAAACACAAGTGGTCAGAGAACCCATCAACATACAAACAAAAGTGGCCAGGGAACCCATCAACATACAAACAAAAGTGGTCAGAGAACCCATCAACATACAAACAAAAGTGGTCAAAGTATAATGCCAATACATCTGCCCGACAAATACCACAGACTTAACATACAGAACATATCATCTCTTTTGCAAAGGGATGCTCTATATATTGATAACATCAATCTGGACATTATGGCAATTTTTAAACAAAATGACAATGTGTTAGAAACGTGTACTAGTCTGATATATCAAACATTGTATATCAATATAAAGTCCCTACACTACTAATATAAATTTGTTTATAAGTACATTGATCCAACATCAAACATTTTATTTATTCATACCAACTGTGAGAAATAGAATCAGAAAATGTCTGTAAAACATACCCCTCATAAATGATATAAATAGCCAACTGAAGTAATGGGGCAAACTTAAAGTCCATCCTCAGTCAGTTAAGTGTAAACAAAGGTCACAGTGACCTACATTTGATATATTTGTGTAGAGTAAGATGTATCCACAAGTGAAGTTCTATGTTGGTTGGACCTCTAGCATCAGTTATGAAGCTAGACCCAAAGTATAATATTTTGACATGAGAAGAGCACCAGGTATAAATAAATGACAGGCGGGGTACCACAGTACCTTAGTATTTTGACTATATACAATACTCCTTCTGCAGCAAAAACATTAAGATCTGTTTGTCCCATGCCCAAGTTGAATTTTGTAGTATATCATTCTGAAAGACTGCAGGTCACTATTTGCTAGTATTAGCAGATACTGTTCAGCAGTTTTCAACTGTCTGAAAAGAAATAGCGTTGATGGCTGAACAGATACAGCATCATCTGTCTGATCAGAGACAGACAGCATCATCTGTCTGAACAGAGATAGACAGCATCATCTGTCTGAACAGAGACAGACAGCGTCATCTGTCTAACAGAGACAGACAGCATCATCTGTCTGAACAGAGACAGTCAGCATCATCTGTCTGAACAGAGACAGAAAGCGTCAGCTGTTTAACAGAGACAGACAGCATCATCTGTCTAAACAGAGAAAGACAGCATCATCTGTCTGAACAGAGACAAACAGCATCATCTGTCTGAACAGAGACAAACAGCATCATCTGTCTGAACAGAGACAGAAAGCGTCATCTGTCTGAACAGAGACAGAAAGCATCATCTGTCTGAACAGAGACAAACAGCGTCATCTGTCTGAACAGAGACAGAAAGCGTCAGCTGTTTAACAGAGACAGACAGCATCATCTGTCTGAACAGAGAAAGACAGCGTCAGCTGTCTGAACAGAGACAGACAGCATCATCTCTCTGAACAGAGACAGACAGCATCAGCTGTCTAACAGAGACAGACAGCATCATCTGTCTGAACAGAGACAGAAAGCATCAGCTGTCTAACAGAGACAGACAGCATCATCTGTCTGAACAGAGACAGAAAGCATCAGCTGTCTGAACAGAGACAGACAGCGTCAGCTGTCTAACAGAGACAGACAGCATCATCTGTCTGAACAGAGACAGACAGCATCAGCTGTCTGACAGAGACAGACAGCTTCATCTGTCTGAACAGAGACAGACAGCTTCATCTGTCTGAACAGAGACAGACAGCGTCATCTGTCTGAACAGAGACAGAAAGCGTCAGCTGTCTGAACAGAGTAATGACAGCATCATATGTCTGAACAGAGACAAACAGCGTCATCTGTCTGAACAGAGACAGAAAGCGTCAGCTGTCTAACAGAGACAGACAGCATCATCTGTCTGAACAGAGACAGACAGCGTCATCTGTCTGAACAGAGACAGAAAGTGTCAGCTGTCTAACAGAGACAGAAAGCATCATCTGTCTGAACAGAGACAGACAGCATCATCTGTCTGAACAGAGACAGACAGCGTCAGCTGTCTAACTGAGACAGACAGCATCATCTGTCTGAACAGAGACAGACAGCATCATCTGTCTGAACAGAGACAGACAGCGTCAGCTGTCTAACAGAGACAGACAGCATCATCTGTCTGAACAGAGACAGACAGCATCATCTGTCTGAACAGAGACAGACAGCGTCATCTGTCTGAACAGAGACAGACAGCGTCATCTGTCTGAACAGAGACAGAAAGCGTCATCTGTCTGAACAGAGACAGAAAGCGTCAGCTGTCTGAACAGAGACAGAGAGCATCATCTGTCTGAACAGAGACAGAAAGCGTCAGCTGTCTAACAGAGACAGACAGCATCATCTGTCTAAACAGAGAAAGACAGCATCATCTGTCTGAACAGAGACAGAAAGCATCAGCTGTCTTACAGAGACAGACAGCGTCATCTGTCTGAACAGAGACAGACAGCGTCATCTGTCTGAACAGAGACAGAAAGCGTCATCTGTCTGAACAGAGACAGAAAGCGTCAGCTGTCTGAACAGAGTAATGACAGCATCATATGTCTGAACAGAGACAAACAGCGTCATCTGTCTGAACAGAGACAGAAAGCGTCAGCTGTCTAACAGAGACAGACAGCATCATCTGTCTGAACAGAGACAGACAGCGTCATCTGCCTGAACAGAGACAGAAAGTGTCAGCTGTCTAACAGAGACAGAAAGCATCATCTGTCTGAACAGAGACAGAAAGCATCATCTGTCTGAACAGAGACAGCGTTCATGGCTGAAGTTGTCTTACTTAAAGAAACTAGAACACTGACAGGTCAGTAAGGGCCCCGTCTTGTGGCAATTATATCCCCCATAATCATCAAGAAGCAATCTGCCCATATAACTGAGCTTGACGTTTGACATTTGGACTTCAAAAAGAATCACAAGGAAGCAAAGTATACATTTTACATGTACTATGATGTGATGTGTTTCCTTCCACCTCCATATTTGCTGGGCTAACAGAAATGTAATTACTGGTGCAATACTCATTTGTTAGCTTCAATTTGTTTTATTTCACCTTATATACCTCCTCCATCAAGAGCCAGGGTCAAAGTCAGAGATCCACTTTGTCTTTGACCTTTGGACCCAAATGACCTTGACCATTAACCCAGTGACCCTGATCTTTGTTCAGTTGACTTATTCTTTAATTTCGACCAACTTTGCTTCTTAATAATATAACAAAATACGGGGCCCTAATTATGGAATCTAGCTGTAACGAAAAAATATCTGGAATTTTGTGACAGCGTTGAAGTATTGGCGTGACATTTTAAAAATCCCTGAGGGAACCTTCATTTGAGCAAACAGTATCATTATTATGTAGAATATGTATATACTGTACATATTTATTTCTCCCACAACTACTATGGTGTCCTATATATACTCATTATATAAACCTGTTAGAAGTTGGTAAACACTAGTGGATGTGATTGATTAATTGTTCAATCATGATGCTCTGCTCCTCCATATTCCAATAAGACATTCTGATTCATTGAAATTATTTTCCTGATTGGAAACAGAAATATGCAGTTCAAATAAAAACATGGTTTTCTAAATACCACAGGAACGGTATGGAAGAAAGAGTTCCCTAAACTCATGGGGACTGGTTATCATGTTCATCTCACTCTAATGAGTTAATTTTTGAATTATAAAAAGACTCTTTGTAAACCTCTTGTTTTTATGTAATTTGAAAATAACTTAGGTAAGGAGGTAAGATAGGTATGATAACTAACTAGCACTTATTGGGAACCTCTATATATGACTTTTTATTTTTCTAGATCAAAGTTTTTCTGATCATGTTGTTAGATTATTTTTTTCTACCAGAAAGTTTTCTGATCAAAAATTGTTCATACTTGTATAATATTTTGTTTTTGTTTTGTTTTTTCCTAAAGAAATAAGCTTCTTTTGTGATAAATCAGATAAAACAGCAGTTTTCTATGAACTTTCAACAGGAAATGTTGATGTAAAGAAACCCTTTCAATTACACATTAACTTTAACATTTTGTTAGGTAGTTAATTTGAGCTTGAGTAAGTTGATTTGTTCATCTTTCTGTTGTACTTATCAAATATATATTTATAATCAGTGCAATCAAGAAAATCATAAAATTAAATATATACACAGCAAATATTCTGTGTTACTATGACATACAATGTATATCAGTTAGATTACCTGCTTGGGACCCGACATTTTACAGCGTTGAACACTGCCATTGTATGACATATCCACCATGCAAAAACATCCACAGCATTTCCTAAACTGCTTCAACCAATCTATCTTACTACATTCCATATTTCCTACACACTGACCAGCTGTCGACCAGTCCTCCCAGGAAGTGGTCATCTGTCCTATTATTACCTAGCCCCTCCAGGGCTCACAACTTGAACAAAAGGCGTATGAATACCCTCACTTAACTAATAAATCCTTGCTCTAAGGCAATCATACCAGTAACTATTACCAGGTAAGGATAATAGACAGTGCTATCATATACTTACCAGGATTGTCCTTGAACACCAAGATTAATTACAAATGAGGTATTCAAATTCCCAGTCCTTTACACAAATTACCCTGTTACATAACTGTGATCCTGACAGAACTTATATGTAACTATATATAACATACAAATCAAAACAGATTGGAAGGGATTAGGTCGAAGTGGACAACACAATGTAGCCCTCAAACTACATCAAATTAATCAATGTAAATATAAATATTTCAGCTGTTATCTTACTTCAGCACTTTTCACATCGGAAATTAATCAATGCACTTGTTATGATCAATATGCACTAAACTCTGAGTGCATTAAACTGTGTACTTTTACTGTAAAGGTAACCATGTTAGTCCACTAATATTTCAGTGTTTTAAGGTACGCTTAGCACACTACTCTTCCCTTGAGTCAATGTACTTTGGAAAACATGTGCTATAATTACCCTGTAACTAATTAATAAATGCTTCACAGATAACCAGAAAAGCACTGAAATAAGACTATGCTAAAATTATTACTCTACATTTCTAGTGCCTTAAATATCGCCTCAGTCCTTGTATTTTGTTTGGTATAACATCCTTGATTTAGTGTGTGTACATGTTATGGTGAAGGTACTATATATCCGTAAGTAATTATTTGTGCATGTTATGGTGAAGGTACTATATATCCGTAAGTAATTATTTGTGTATGTTATGGTGAAGGTACCGTGTATCCTTAAGTCATCATTTGAGCATGTTAGGTAAAGGTACTATGACTGACAGAGAAATAGTGTGACATATTATCTCAATTTATCTCAGAAGTAATAATTAGTTTTAGCTGCACAAGTGTAGGCTAATCAGTACTAGCTGAGCTGTATAGGGGGTCATGCTGTGTGATCAGCTCCCTCTGGCTGAAGGGCAAATGGTCAGTAGTGGGATACCCCCACTGGGACCATTAAAATGATAATCTGAACCTCAGCCGATCTAGTGTAGATTTGATTTGTTATTGTTTAACAAGTTCAACATACTACAAGTAGTTTTGATTCTGTATATGTTTTACTAACCAAGCACACTGTTGTAATTCAGGTGGATGTCTTTTTGTACACATTAATTGTGTATACTGGAGCCAGAAATATAGATAAGACTAATGTCTCCTTAATCATGACGGGTAAAAAACACAGGCAAACAGGCATCAGACAAGTTTTACATAGACTGCCAGGTAACCAGGTAAATACAGGTATTAACATAAAACACAGGTAGAACACCGGTAAATATTGGTGTTAAGAGACTGACAGACAGACACCTATGGGTCAACATTATGTGTTGATCAAGCCAACGTATCTGTCTACGACCTTCAACATACATTAAAATGCCTAACATGTACACGTAGTCCTGATCAGTATTCTCACCACATGTACACGTAGTCCTGATCAGTATTCTCACCACATGTACACGTAGTCCTGATCAGTATTCTCACCACATGTACACGTAGTCCTGATCAGTATTCTCACCACATGTACACGTAGTCCTGATCAGTATTCTCACCACATGTACACGTAGTCCTGATCAGTATTCTCACCACATGTACACGTAGTCCTGATCAGTATTCTCACCACATGTACACGTAGTCCTGATCAGTATTCTCACCACATGTACACGTAGTCCTGATCAGTATTCTCACCACATGTACACGTAGTCCTGATCAGTATTCTCACCACATGTACACGTAGTCCTGATCAGTATTCTCACCACATGTACACGTAGTCCTGATCAGTATTCTCACCACATGTACACGTAGTCCTGATCAGTATTCTCACCACATGTACACGTAGTCCTGATCAGTATTCTCACCACATGTACACGTAGTCCTGATCAGTATTCTCACCACATGTACACGTAGTCCTGATCAGTATTCTCACCACATGTACACGTAGTCCTGATCAGTATTCTCACCACATGTACACGTAGTCCTGATCAGTATTCTCACCACATGTACACGTAGTCCTGATCAGTATTCTCACCACATGTACACGTAGTCCTGATCAGTATTCTCACCACATGTACACGTAGTCCTGATCAGTATTCTCACCACATGTACACGTAGTCCTGATCAGTATTCTCACCACATGTACACGTAGTCCTGATCAGTATTCTCACCACATGTACACGTAGTCCTGATCAGTATTCTCACCACATGTACACGTAGTCCTGATCAGTATTCTCACCACATGTACACGTAGTCCTGATCAGTATTCTCACCACATGTACACGTAGTCCTGATCAGTATTCTCACCACATGTACACGTAGTCCTGATCAGTATTCTCACCACATGTACACGTAGTCCTGATCAGTATTCTCACCACATGTACACGTAGTCCTGATCAGTATTCTCACCACATGTACACGTAGTCCTGATCAGTATTCTCACCACATGTACACGTAGTCCTGATCAGTATTCTCACCACATGTACACGTAGTCCTGATCAGTATTCTCACCACATGTACACGTAGTCCTGATCAGTATTCTCACCACATGTACACGTAGTCCTGATCAGTATTCTCACCACATGTACACGTAGTCCTGATCAGTATTCTCACCACATGTACACGTAGTCCTGATCAGTATTCTCACCACATGTACACGTAGTCCTGATCAGTATTCTCACCACATGTACACGTAGTCCTGATCAGTATTCTCACCACATGTACACGTAGTCCTGATCAGTATTCTCACCACATGTACACGTAGTCCTGATCAGTATTCTCACCACATGTACACGTAGTCCTGATCAGTATTCTCACCACATGTACACGTAGTCCTGATCAGTATTCTCACCACATGTACACGTAGTCCTGATCAGTATTCTCACCACATGTACACGTAGTCCTGATCAGTATTCTCACCACATGTACACGTAGTCCTGATTAGTATTCTCACCACATGTAGACATATCAGTATTCTCACCACATGTACATGTAGTCCTGATCAGTATTCTCACCACATGTACACGTAGTCCTGATCAGTATTCTCACCACATGTACACATAGTCCTGATTAGTATTCTCACCACATGTAGACATATCAGTATTCTCACCACATGTACATGTAGTCCTGATCAGTATTCTCACCACATGTACACGTAGTCCTGATCAGTATTCTCACCACATGTGCATGCACTGAAAACAATATTATCTTGAAACAGTGTCCATCTTTTAATTAGGTGCCTCTTGTATCACCCACATAAATACGATCACCTTTCCCTTTCTTCTTGTTTAATATACCTCCCCCAATGTTTCCAAAACCCTTCACAATGCCAACATTTTGCTGAGCAATGCTGACGAACTGGTGTCATTGTAACATGGCTTTAATGTAATACATTAATTAGTTACTATTGACCAACATGTAACACATACACCTGATGACTATTCTACACTATACACAGCTGTTAAATATCAAATAACTACACTGAAAACCAGTCCAAGTAATAATTCAAATTAACCTATATGCATATTAACCAAATATTTATAATTCTGTTAACTTATTAGATTTAAAGGCAGTAAGAGTTTTTTTCTGATCAAAACTAAATCCTCAACATTAATACAGTCAAAGCAATGCACAGGTATTTCTTTATAGACAGGTTTCCATTGCGTGGGGCCTGAGCTTGAGTCCCACACAGATAATAGTGACCTTATTTACATTACCTGCCTTGTTGTGTCTTTTACCTTTTTTCTAAACAGTTCATTGATATGCCTCCGGCAATATGTTGCCGAACCCCTCTATAATGACAACTTCAGCTGGACGATGTTAAATGATTATGGCAGCATGTTGAGCATTTAATGGAATTCTTTAATTGATGAATGTCAGATTTAACCATTGAAGAAAGTATAACAGCTATTTATCGACTACTGAATGATATCGGGGCATCAAGGTATCATGTTTCCCTTCCAAAAGGGTAATGTATATAATGTCACAATACACAGTTAATACTACTTTTTTCTTAATATCATGATTCATTGTCCATTTCTAAGTTTCTAATTTTATCACATCTAAATCAGTTTCAGCTTACAATAACAGTAACTTAACTTGTGAAGGACCAGCTAACGATCCACACGCTGGTTAGTTGTAACCCAGTAGACCACACGCTGGTTAGTTGTAACCCAGTAAGACCATGTGCTGGTTAGTTGTAACCCAGTAGACCACACGCTGGTTAGTTGTAACTCAGTAGACCACACGCTGATTATAGTTGTAACCCAGTAGACCACACGCTGGTTATAGTTGTAACCCAATAGACCACACACTGGTTAGTTGTAACCCAATAGACCACACGCTGGTTAGTTGTAACCCAATAGACCACACGCTGGTTAGTTGTAACCCAGTAGACCACACGCTGGTTAGTTGTAACCCAGTAGACCAATCAGTTGTTGAAGATATGTCTTCTTTTCACATAAAACAGTTTTTCTGTTAATATCACATTTCACTTTGTATCACACTATCCGTTGATAAATTATCATGACATTAAGAGTAATGTATGTTATAATCAACAGGAGTATATTAAGTGTTAGTAGTAGATTAAAATCAACTACGGTACCTGTATCATCGACCTCACCTTCCACAAGTGTCCACTGTTATTCAATAACACTTGTGATTAACTTGCTGCACCAAGAAATCATATACAAGATTAAAAGCCTGATTCATTCCACAAATAAAACCCCACGTGAATTAATAGAAATATGAAACAAGATTTTTTTTTATAAATTTTATAGAAGTTGATCTGTAGCCAGATTCCGCCATTTTCTTGGGTGGTTCAAAGTAAATCTACCAATGATAAGACTCAGTGGTGCAGCCATTATGATCCCTGTCCAAATTCACTATCTTTTGATCACACACTGTAGCCAAAACTTAAATATCATCACTTTATCAGTAAACTACAAAGAACTACATAGACTATTGAGGCAAGTAACAAATTATGATCAAATTGAGCATTAAGTTCATGCATACAAAAATATACCTGAATCACAATTTAAGTCATATTGTGATGAAAAACTACACAAACATCATGATTTCTTCAAAAATAAAAAGTGTTTTTTTCTCTGGCAACCATATACTTAATTGCATTTAAACTGGTATAAGACTCTATGAGTCTGAGATGAGCATTTATTGTATAATTGTATAATATATAACATCACCCGAGTTCCCACTATAGTACTACTTAAGTTCTTGTATTACAGATCCTCCTCCAATCACCATACAATTACCTAATTCCTGGCTATAAGCAACTGACTTCTGACTTCCAATACACAACCCCACCTACAAGTAATAGGTTATTTATCAAAGCCAATCCTCCCCCAGGTACCACCACTTCCAACTTTGGAATCATAAATTACTGTTTACCTTTTAAATGTGTCGCTAACTCCTGTGTACCTTTTAAATGTGTCGTTAACTCCTTTTTACCTTTCAGATGTGTCGTTATCTCCTGTGTACCGTTCAGATGTGTCGTTATCTCCTGTGTACCTTTCAGATGTGTCGTTAACTCCTGGGTACCTTTTAAATGTGTCGTTAACTCCTGTTTACCTTTCAGATGGGTCGTTATCTCCTGTGTACCTTTCAGATGTGGCGTTATCTCCTGTGTACCTTTTAAATGTGTAGTTAACTCCTGTTTACCTTTCAGATGTGTCGTTATCTCCTGTGTTCCTTTCAGATGTGTCGTTAACTCCTGTGTACCTTTTAGATGTGTCGTTAACTCCTGTGTACCTTTTAGATGTGTCGTTAACTCCTGTGTACCTTTTAGATGTGTCGTTAACTCCTGTGTACCTTTTAGATGTGTCGTTAACTCCTGTGTACCTTTTAAATGTGTCGTTATCTCCTGTGTACCTTTTAAATGTGTCGTTAACTCCTGTTTACCTTTCAGATGTGTCGTTATCTCCTGTGTACCTTTCAGATGTGTCGTTATCTCCTGTGTACCTTTCAGATGTGTCGTTATCTCCTGTGTACCGTTCAGATGTGTCGTTATCTCCTGTGTACCGTTCAGATGTGTCGTTATCTCCTGTGTACCTTTCAGATGTGTCGTTAACTCCTGTGTACCTTTTAAATGTGTCGTTATCTCCTGTACACCTTTTAAATGTGTCGTTAACTCCTGTGCACCTTTAAATGTGTTGTTAACTCCTGTTTACCTTTCAGATGTGTCGTTATCTCCTGTGTACCTTTTAAATGTGTAGTTAACTCCTGTGTACCTTTTAAATGTGTCGTTAACTCCTGTGCACCTTTAAATGTGTCGTTAACTCCTGTGTACCTTTAAATGTGTCGTTAACTCCTGTGCACCTTTAAATGTGTCGTTAACTCCTGTTTACCTTTTAAATGTGTCGTTAACTCCTGTGTACCTTTTAAATGTGTCTGTCCTTAATTAATTAACCAAGTTCTATTTACCAAGAACAATTCATACAACTTAGTATGAAACTCTTTTTAAAATGGAGGTGAAAGACATAGTTATTAAGATAGCATGAAACCTTACACAAAATAAGTCATGCTATATCAACTCGAAATTAGTTTTTTCAAGTGTGATACCCCTAAATATAAATGCCTGTAATATACAGGGAAGGTTAAAGTGGTGTGTCTAGTCAAGCAAAAACTGTGTCTGTTATATAACTTGTGTAAAGGTATTATATACAAAGTTAATAACCTACCTACCACTTACTTTCCTGGGCCAGAAGTGGGAACATAGCAAATGTTGCTGGGTTTTTTTGGAAGGGGGTTAGGACACAGTATTCTACACTGCAACAAAGTCAATGGACGGTGTCTGAATGACATGGTTGGCAAACCACGTTAAACTATTCCACCTGGGATTTTTTCATACTCTATCAACAGTGTCCAGGGTCTATTTCAACTGTATATGGCAATTTTTTTAACACTTAATTTTACAATAGTCACACAGAAGTCTTTTCTACTGCTGAAGCTTCCAGTTGCTATTGAAAAAGAGAAAATTTGCAGATTTTTCTTGTGTTTTTTTCCATAAGGACACCAAGATTCATGTACCATAAAGAATCCTATAATACAAAATGTTCAGCTCTATCAATTCTCAATAGTGACTGTGAAACACCATCAAACCATATGATCCACTGATACAGAGCCCAGGAAAACCACCCACTACATCTACATATGGGCAGATTTGTCGAGTGGTTAACACTCCGGCCTTCCAAGCAGGCGGTCGGGGTTCGATCCCCGAAGTCGCCGTACGCATGGAATATTAGAGAAAGTGTTTTTCTCCTGCCCACACAACTCCAACAACCCAGGTGGAGTATAAAATGGTCTGGGGTGGGTGTTGCGGTATCTGTGCTGTAGCATTCAAGTGAGGTGGCACTATAAATGATACCGTTGGAAGCACGGTCCCAATACAAACAGAACACAATACATCTCCAGCACACACACAGACATACACACATATGGAGATATTAGCTAGGTGGCATAGGACTAGTAGTTAGTGCCTGATAAGGCAGCTCCTGCGAATTCCTCAATATTGATTGATTAATATATATATGCTAATTGTATTGACTGTATAAAATTGTATATCTATATACTGTAAAGCGCTTTAGAGTGGCTTATGTTAGCTAGATAGGGCGCTGTATCAAATGTTGTATATTATTATATACCATACAACTGGTGTACAATGTGTCAAGGGCAATTACACAAACAAAATTGTAAGCAAGGCCTCACACACATCTACTGTAAATATTTGTAGAATTTGACCTCATTTTCAAACCGATGAGGTGGATTTATATACTTTTTGTAGCCTGTCCATCAATCTCATTAGGGTAAATATGGGCAGGGGAGAAAACCAGTTTTTTTGCCATTCCATGCATACATTTTCCATAACTTTTTAATATTTTGAAACAACAATATTTGTTAATTCATGGTTGTATTGTTTCGTATCGGAAACAGTCAAACATTTTATCTGCCGCTCCCTGTCTTAGGATATTGTTGTTTGAAATGTTTCACATATTTGACTGCTGTGCCCTTGAAAGTAGGTCAAGGTCAGTTTAATGAGGAAACTATATCGCACTCCATCCCAGGTACCTACTGGCCAAATATCATGACCCTAGGTCCTACAGTTCTTCAGAAGAAGTCGTTCAAAAGAAAAAGTTAACGGCCTGACGCCGGACTACTGCATAAGCTCATATGGCCCTTTGGGCCAGGTGAGCTAAAAATAGGTGTGACTGTTTTCCCTGAAAAAAAAGACTGCATAGAAATCACAGGAAGCCAGAAACTACTTTCCCATGCAGAGAAATTTTACTCTGAAACATCTCCATGAAAAGAAACCCACCCAGCATGCTATCATGAATTCACACAAATGAATGTAAATGGTGCTCTTTTCTTTTCTTCTTCTTGAACAACTAAATAATATACTGGCTTTCAATACTTCCATTGCTATTAGATTGTTGTATATGACTTTAGGAAGTATTGGGTTTTCTATGTACACACATAGAAATATCCATACCGTGTCAATGCCAACATGTACACACAGTCACAATATGAAAACAAGCATTTGGTAAATTGCAATTTCACTTTTTGAAAGTGTTCTCTGCCCTTTTTATCTTGTGCTGGCATCACAGAACTTTACAATCAGGAAACACATAAGCTACAGTTGTATAATATCAATTTTGAATACGTAACTATAACCCTATAGCATGTGTTATGTGTTCCAATATATGCATCGGATGTGAAATTGTGACTAAATTAGTAAATATTTAACGACTGTCTGAACTTTGTCGAGTTCTCATATCATGCTGGTATAAAATCTGGACGGTGCACCACTCCATGGGTAAATACGTCTTGGTAAAGATGTCTGGGCAAAAATGTCAGGTTGAATATGTTTGGGTAAATGGTTCTTGGTAAATGTGTCTTGCTAAAGATGTCTAGGTAAATGTGTCTTGCTAAAGATGTCTAGGTAAATGTGTCTTGCTAAAGATGTCTGGGTAAAATGTCTGGGTAAATATGTCTCGGTTAAGATGTCTGGGTAAAAATGTCAGGTTGAATATGTCTGGGTAAATGGTTCTTGGTAAATGGGTCTTGCTAATTAAAGATGTCTAGGTAAATGTGTCTTGCTAAAGATGTCTAGGTAAATGTGTCTTGCTAAAGATGTCTGGGTAAAAACTTCTGGGTAAAAATATCTGGGTAAAGTTGTGTGGGTAAAAATATCTAGGTAAAAATATCTGGGTAAAGATTTCTGGGTAAAAATATCTGGGTAAAGATGTCTGGGTAAAGAAGATTTTTGAGGTTGGCATGGAAGGTCTGCTGATCAGGAAAGCAAACTTCCTTCAGTAAATTCAAATGTACACTTAGTATTGATCGTCTATGATAACTTACCGCTAACTTCCATTTCCAGTTTCTGTAAAATTGTAACTGATATATATTAAACTGCCAAAGGACATAATTCCAGTGAAGACAAAGGTATCGTTTACCCTGTTGAACCACAGTGTTTATAACACTACAATGATCACCTATACCAGGAAGATTGGCTGACAGTGATCTGTAGTAGGAAAGTTTACACAATATCACAGCACCTTATCTAGATACAGGTGGTACTACACAGTTGTTGTGGTGCTAAGTAAGCCAACATGGACAGGTATACACGGCAATCTAAATCGGCAATCTAAATCGGCAAGGGAAAATGTCTGGTCTTCTCCAGCTAAAACCGATTCTGACTGAAACAGTTGTCACAAGTATGTAATTCATTCACCATCAACAGTTGGATTGAAATAATGCCAGTATTTCCCAGCTTCACAGGTATATGTATTAGAAAGTTCCCAGTACTTCCCAGCTACATAATGATATCACAGGTAGATATTAGACAGTTCCTGGTATGTTTCTGTCTTAACACAGGTAGATATTTAAAAGTAATAGAACAGGTAGATCTATATAAAATGTCCCAGTATTTCTGGACTATAACAAGTTCAATCTATTCTGGCTAGGGAGGGACTTCTAAGAATTAGTATCCCTTAGGTATTCTCCAGGTATCACAAGTAGAGATCAAAGTATCCATCAGATGTAATGTCCAGGCATAACAGGCAGAGATATAAACGTCCCAGGTAAATCCTAGCCACAACAGGAACAGAATTTATGATGAAATACACATCCCCAGTATGTCCCAGCTTACACATGTCGAATTGAATTAACAGCAAGCTAAGGTAACCATTGCTCAACGATGTCTCTGGTATTACCCTGTCTATAACACATAGGGACTATTCTTCATCATAGCTCAAAATGCCTCTGGTATTGACCCGTCTATAACACATAGGGACTATTCTTCATCATAGCTCAAGATGTCTCTGGTATTGCCCCGTCTATAACACATAGGGACTATTCTTCATCATAGCTCAAGATGTCTTTGGTATTGGTTGGTCTTGAAACTGGTAGTGAGATGTTGTAATAAGTCATAAACATCCAGATAGACAGTGTCCCACCACAATAACAGCCAGGTAACACAGACATTGATCCTTACCCACTTAGTGTGGATATTTGTATAGGCAGACGTGTAGCATTCCATTCAAACAGTAATGCACAGACAATAACAATGGCAGAAATATGATTTTCCATCAGAGTAGATATTGACAATGGGATGTCTTCCTGGTCTTGCGTGTAAGCCAGCTGACCCAAATACCTAGTACCTACAGACTATATAAACCGGTTATGAAATTAAAACAAATGTTGTAGCTAGTTGAATGTTCTGTAAGTGAAGTTAAACAGATAAGATCAATATCTGAATGGAGATAAAAAATATATGCTATCTGGTTCACTGTGTTCTCAGTTACCAGACTTCCAGGGGTACCAGCCTGTGTCCAAAGGGATGGGGACAGGGGATGGGGTACCAGCCTGTGTCTAAAGGGATGGGGACAGGGGGCGGGGTACCAGCCTATGTCCAAACGGATGGGGACAGGGGGCGGGGTACCAGCCTGTGTCCAAAGGGATGGGGACAGGGGGCGGGGTACCAGCCGGTGTCCAAAGGGATGGGGACAGGGGGCGGGGTACCAGCCGGTGTCTAAAGGGATGGGGACAGGGGGCGGGGTACCAGCCTATGTCCAAACGGATGGGGACAGGGGGCGGGGTACCAGCCTGTGTCCAAAGGGATGGGGACATAGTACAAGCCTGTGTCCAAAGGGATGGGGACAGGGGGCGGGGTACCAGCCTGTGTCCAAAGGGATGGGGACAGGGTACAAGCATGTGTCCAAAAAGATGGGGACAGGGGGCGGGGACTCAGCCTGTGTCCAAAGGGATGGGGACAAGGGGCGGGGGACTCAGCCTGTGTCCAAAGGGATTGGGACAGGGGGCGGGGGACTCAGCCTGTGTCCAAAGGGATGGGGACAGGGGGCGGGGGACTCGGCCTTATCACAGAAAGCTATGTGTCTCATTCCCAGCAGTAATGGTTTTAATGTGAATTGTGTCGATATATGTCTGGTACTTTTCCAAAATCATGCTTATTGTATGTGATATTTGAGTACTTGAGATATAGCTAGATATAGCTAGAACAAACTTCAAACAGAGCCCCACCCCTATGCCCCTAGGGGGGTCATACCCACCAATTATACAAAATTAAGACCCCTTGGTCCAAGGATGCTCCAGACTAAATATGGAAAAAATCCCTTAATCTCGATAATCGAAGAAGGATTTAAAAAGTTTTACCTCTATTTTTCCTATTGGCCCCCGCCCTTCTGCCCCCTGGGAGACCACACCCACTGCATATACAAAATTAAGTCCCCTTGGCCCAAGGATGCTCCAGACTAAATTAGGATAAAATCCCTAAATCCTTATGGTAAAAGAAGGATTTTAAAGGTTTTACCTCTATTTCCCCTATTGGGCCCCGCCTCTCTGCCTCCAGGGGATTAGACACACCGTTTATACAAAATTGGTTCCCCTTCACCCATTGATGCTTCATACCAAATTTGGACAAAATCCTGTCTTTCGTACAGAAGAAGAAGGTATTTGAAGAATTTGCTATGTTTCCCCTTTTGGGCCCCTCCCTTCTATCCCCAGGTGGGCCAAACTCGGTGTTTATATGAAATTGAGTCCCTTTTGTCCAAGGATGCTCCAGACTAAATTAGGATAAAATCCCTCAATCCATATGGTAGAAGAAGGATTATAAAGGTTTTCTTCTATTTCCCCTATTAGGCCCCGTCCCTCAGGTCCCAGGGGGGCCACACCACCGTTTATACAAAATTGAGTCCCCTTTACCCAAGGATGCTCCACACCAAATATGGACCAAATCCTTTCATTCCTACAGAAGAAGAAGGATTTTAAAGAATAATTTGCTATGTTTCCCCTATTGGGCCGGCCCCTCAGGCCCCTGAGGGGCCAGACCCATGGTTTATACAAAATTGGTTCCCCTTCACCCAAGGATGGTTCAGACCAAATATGGAACAGATCCTTTCATTCCTACAGAAGGAGAAGGATATTAAAGAAATTTGCTATATTTCCCCTATTGGGCCCCGCCCCTCAGCCCCCAGGGGGGACAGACCCACCGTTTATACAAAATTGGTTCCCCTTTACCCCAGGATGCTCCACACCAAATATGGAACAAATCCTTGCATTCTGACAGAAGAAGAAGGATTTTAAAGAATAATTTGCTATGTTTCCCCTATTGGGCCCCACCTCTCAGGCCCCTGGTGGGCCAGACCCATGGTTTATACAAAATTGGTTCCCCTTCACCCAAGGATGCTTCAGACCAAATATGGAACAAATCCTTGCATTCCTACAGAAGAAGGATTTTAAAGAATTTGCTATATTTCCCCTATTGGGCCCCGCCCTCCAGCCCCCAGGGGGGCCACACCCACCATTTATACAAAATTGAGTCCCCTTGGCCCAAGGATGCTCCAGACTAAATTAGGATAAAATCCTTTAATCCCTATGGTAGAAGAAGGATTTTCAAGGTTTTACCTCTGTTTCCCCTATAGGGAAGGGGGCCACACCCACCGTTTATACAAAATTGAGTCCCCTTGGCCTAAGGATACTCTAGACCAAATTTAGTCAAAATCTACTTGGCCGTTCAGGACTAGTAGCGTTTCAAAGGAAAAGTTGACGGACGGATGGACGATGGACGCTACGGTATGGCACAAGCTCACCATGGTCTTTCGGACCAGGTGAGCTAAAAAGGACGATAAATCACTGCCAAGGAGCATAAGAAGTGTACCAAGGAGAGGGATATCTTCGCCGCAAGGATAAGATTTGAATCTTAGATTAGGGCTGGGAATGATATTGGGGGCAGGGGGAGGGGGAGGGGGCTTGTCTGTGTGTTTGGAAAGGGAATTTACCTCAAATGTCAAGGGGTAAGACAAGAGTCAGTAGCTCAAAGG